>NC_134485.1:300631645-300804145 GCF_040206685.1 Ascaphus truei | reverse complement strand
CGCGTCAGAGGATATGAATCTCTGTGATGTCCAGCACCATGTCTGAATAAAGCTGATTTTAACCTTCATTCGTGGCTGAGTTCCTATCTACGCAGTGACCGCCAACAACCCATCTACCTCACTACTCTACATTCCTGGCTGGAGCACGCAAGCGATCCCCTGCTTTACAGGACGTCCGTCATGTGACCACCTCCCTCTGCAGCTGCGGGGTTTGCCGGTGCACGTGACACGTCGTTGGAATCCTTCCCGGAGCAAGCAGGTCGGCGACAGCGATGACGTCATGCTGAAGCGCAGCCACTGTGTAGCTGAGACCGGGAAATCACCGAGGGAGCAGTGAAGACACCAGGCGGGTAAGGGCAGCAGGTTTCGGTTGGTTGTTTTGTGAGTACAGGAGGGGAGTTTTCATACGGCTTCTCATCCTGACTCTACACTAGCTCCTGCATAACTGGCCCCCCTCCTAGGTACTTAAGTCTGCCTTTCCGTTCCTTCATTTATACACTTATGAACATTTGAACCTTTCAATTGCAGTGGGATCGTTTCTTCCTTTGTTTCATGTATACATCTGAGGCTGCTTATGGGTTAATATTTAATATCAAGCCACACACACTCTATAGAGCACCGGACATTATGGGGTTTATTCCCCTTATTCTATGTACTGGGAAAGTATAATTATATATTTGATGACATGGGTGCTTGATATTATTGATTTAATCCATTTTTAAATTCACTTTACACCATTCTTTGGTAATATATGTTTTAAGTAAATATATTAAAAGTTAACTTTTACACGTTGTAGGTGTGCAGTTTAGTGAATTCTTTTAGGGGCACAATCAATTTGTGTTTCCCTTCCCTCTTTTTCTGATTCACTTTTCAGTTCACAGTTTGCACCCACAATTTAATTACCTCACTATGTATTAATTACATCATTAGTATGGTCCTGTGATCACTCCCTATCCCCTCCCTGTTGTTTCCCCAAGGTCAAAGGGCCCAGCAGTTGCCAGTGGGAGGAAGACTGACGCAGTTTTCTGCAACATGGCCCAAACAATACAGGACAAATGGGTATTGGAAACTATTCATCGGGGGTACAGCATAGAGTTCAAAGAAATGCCAAAAAGAAATATATGCCTAACAACAAGTGTACAGTCCAAGTCAAAAAGAAGGCAAATTAATTCAGTTTAAAAAAAAAAAAAAAAAATGATAAAATATCGTCAACACAACCATTAGAAGCATTACCAACACAAGACATCATTAATTAAAAACGAAAATCAATCGGCATTAAAAATTTAAAATAAAGCAGCCAAATGACAATCAATTACATCCACATAAAAAACAAACATAGAAAAAAAGTATTGGCCCAATAATGTATTGATTTGTACCCTAAAGTGGTACAGATTAATACATTCAATGTGCAAAGAAATTAAAAATACGCATTCAATGGAAAAACCTGTAAAAAATTACATTTACAAACATGCAATATATTACTTACCTTTAGAAGCGCTGGCCCTCCGACTCCCGGGGAATCAGGAAACTCACGTATTGCAAAGGCCTGAAACGGCATCCGATGCCATCCGCCATGAAGATCCAGATCAGTTACCCAATTCTTCTTTCTTCCATCTTTAATCAGATTCTTCTATCTTCATCTGTAATTATTTCTTAATCTTAATCTTCTGTCTTCATCTGTCAATCCAAAGCCCCCCATGGTAGATCCCAACCTGGGTTGTATTGTTGTCTTCTTGGGCTCAAATGAGGCATCACGGCTTTAAATATGGCTTGTGACGTCACATTTGGGCAGGAACTGGTTCAACAGCCATCTGATTGGCTGTTAAAACCATGTGACCATTTAAAAAAATTTTAATGACTTAATTTAAAGGGAATGATGCCAGCCAATCAGAATGGCTGTGCTTAATTTCCCTTTAACATGACGTCCAACACTATACTCCCCCAGATACAGACATCACTATTGGCTCCCAGATATAAATACCACCACTCCACCCTCAAATACAATTCCCCTCTCCACAAATACACTTATCACCCCTAGAAATACCCTTGCAACCCCCCAACCACCCCCACAAATAGACTTGCCACCCCCACAAATACACTTACTACCCCCCTCACCACTACAAATACTTACCCCCCCCCCCCACACCCATAAATACACTTACCACCACCACAAATTCACCTACCACCCCCCCCACCTCAACAAATACACTTACCTCTTACCTATGGCTGCCACCGCCAGTCCACGTTCTTCTCAGCTGCTGCCTCATCCCACATAGGGCCTCTCTCCAACTGGTGTACACTGAAATCTAGTTGCACCCGGAAGTCAGTCTTAGCTTCCAGTGCACAGCAGTTGGAGAGAGGGGCCCCGACGTGGGATGAGACAATAGCTGGGGAGAACCGGGGCCCAGTTGTGTAAACCGAGGCCCAGCGTTGGACAAGGCAGTATCTTGGGAGAGCTGAGACCTGACAGCAGCAACCAGAGGTCTGACAGGTAGATGCAGAAGTTGGCTGGGCCCAACTTTCAGTGCCGATCACCCGGGCTCCCCGCAACCACGGGCCTGGGACACTTGTCCCGGGTCTCATCCCTCTGTTTGCAAGTTAATTTAACAAAAATACTGTACATGCATTTATGTTACTAATATCCCAAATATGGAATCTAATTAATGATTATGATAACTTGTTGAGCTCATTTAAAGAATTAATACTATTTTTCAATTGTTTTCTTACTTTCATATGTAAAGCATGTGACAATGTATAACTGTACATTGTTCCCTAAGCTTGCATCATTTGGTGCTCCTGTTAAAAAGCTGTCAACATTTTGATTGTGTGATTAACATAATGGCTGCTTCAGTCAGTATAACTCAGCAGCTGCAATGTATCCTTATATTACTATGGTAACATAATCTATTGTTACAGTTTGTAGCTCAAACTTTTGGGAACATTTGCCACAAATTATCCCAAACTGGAAAGTGTTGCAAATATAAGAATTAAAAGAGAAAAAAAATCAGCATTTATGACAGAGATAAACTCAAGTACATACAGTACAATACATGTACACAGATTAAATCCTGGGCAGGTTTTACTGGAGAGTTGTGCACAATGGTGACATTTCCCCTCTAAATACTATTTCTTATTACATATGCTGCTCATACTCTACAGTTCATTGCTAAATGTTTCATTAATTTCCTTCATGTTTCTAATTTATATAATGAATACCTTCATACCTAGGAAACAGGAAAAACAGAGGGGACCCATAACGTGATATTTGATGCATTTGCATACACTGTACTTTTTGAAACGGGTGAATTCTGTGAGATACTTTTCACCCTCTTTACTGTAGCAAATAATATATAAACATTTGTAATGTGAACAAGAAATTATGCAATCCAATATTAAAATAACCCTGGGGCTTATGTTGCGATTTGAAATACAAACAAGGAATTGTAGACTACAAATAGCAAACAAACAATTTTTATTAATATAGGGGTTAAACATTTCCAATTCAAACACCATTTTATGGAAATGCACCATTCACAATTTATGGTCAATAAGAAACAGGTTTTAAATATGTGCTGATAGTTTAGTAGAACTACTAGAGGTGAAGCATATTGGGAGTAAACCACTAAAGGTATGAACCCTAAAAGGTTTAACACAGACTGCAATCTACTTGTAATTATTATTACCCACTCAATGATGAGGGACAATTGAGGCAGTGTTTAGTTTTTATAGAAATTTAATTCAACCTCTGTTATTCCATTGATTCAATCCTGGACTTGGTGCACAAGCAAAGGTACCATATACTTGAACCACACGTTGCTTCTTATTGAATCTGACGTTCTCATTAGTCTTGTCTCCTTATCCTAGCAAAACAGCTGTTTATCTAGGACTAATAGCTTTTCAGTTTTACTATTATGCTCATACTGCCTGCTAAAAGTAAATCCTATGCTATTTGCTTGAAGGGAAATGGTAGAAGTTGAGAACATAAACTCAAGAAAAATATAGATTCTTTTTGCTTCATAATGCAGATGGAACAAATGTTATTGCAGTACTAGTGACAAACCACAATTATTTTCAACGTAGCACTGGTAAATCATGAGGAACATTGTGGCATCACTAACAGGATATTGTGCATTAATGCAGGGGAGTGCAAACTTTTGAAGTTGCGCCCCCCTGTCTTCCTTTCCCCGGCTCTCGTGCCCCCCAACCCCTACCTTGTATTCGCGTCAAATGACACTGTGGGGTCATGTGACATCACGTGACACATGGCGTCATTTGACGCGTGTCACGTCACGTCACAAATGACCCACGTTGCCATGGCGACGCATCACATAGCCGGCTGATTCCTGGTAAGTGGAGTGTTGCAGGAGCCTCACGCGATCCCACGGCATTTAATTAAATGCCTGGAGGAAGAGTGCGGGGCCTCTGCAACCGCCCACGCTCCCCCATAAAAATCTCCTGCCCCCCTGGGGGATCGCACCCCGCTGCATTGAGTGGAAGTTAACATCTGCTACATCCGTATTTTATGTTATAGAAGTTAAAGCCCAGTAGACAAAATATATGAAAATGTATCGATAAGGTCCCCTGGGCTTTCTTTCTTTTATTATTTATTTTCACATGACTAATGCAGTAGGGCATGACCGGGATTGGGTTACTGTCTCATAATCCAACGCTTTGGTACAAATGTAATCACAGATTCATTATTGCATTACAGCAGTGTTTCCCAATTAAATTTTGTCGTGGAACCCTTTTATATTTTGTAAAACAGAATGGAACCCCTTAAATATTTTTAGCGTAGCACATGAAGAAAAAAAAGGAAAAAGAAATGCGCCGCAGGCGAAAAAATGTTCTTGGTTCAAGATAATTTTTAAAAGACCCCTACTGCCCCAATACATATATCTCCCCCAGCCTACCTCAGGCGGTAGGAGAGGCTGGTATCCTGCCCTGTGGTTGTCAGCGGAGGAAGCTTCGGCGGCTGTGCTGGCGGCGGGGGGAGTAAGGGAAGCGGCTGTGCTGGGGGGGGCGAGGGAAGCAGCGGTACAGTAAGTCCGCTTTGGGGGGGGGGTGGATTTGAGCCATGGCGGAACTCCATTTGGGAAATGCTGAATTACAGGAAAAAGTAATGAGGAAGGACAAAGGAGGATGTCAACCATACCTCTGGAAAAAAAGTCACAGCACAAGTAATAATTTGATGTACTTTAAGGGTGTTTCTTTTACATTTAGTAATTTACCTGTTAAAATGTGCAGATGTATCCAGATGTACTGTTCCCAATACTGGGGTAGGGTGAGAGATTCTTCCCATGGGAAGAATTTGTTTACTGCAGGCCAGCAGCGGGAAGTCTACAAAATGACAATTTGCAGTTAGATGTGTTTTATTTATTTTAATTACAATTTCAGTATCTTGTAAGGAAGATGTTCCTCTCCTCAGACTCCCCTGTTCTTCTTCTTGGGGACTTCAATTGCCACATTGATGACCCCTCTCTCCCTTGGGCTTCCCGCTTTCTTTCTCTAACCTCTTATTTTGGCCTTCAACAGTGGACTGCAGCCAGCACCCACAAGGATGGCCACTACTTAGACCTGGTTTTCACTAAAAACTTCTCTCGCTCTCTGATTTCTCCATTTCCCCTTTTCCTCTCTCTGACCATCACCTCATCTCATTCTCTCTATCTCGCTTCTCCCCTTCTCCACCTCCATCTACCCCCGGTGACAAAGTGAGAATTTGACGTAAGGGGGGAGGGGGTCTGACATAACAGCACTGGGATCTATGCAACCATTTTAAGTCAGCATCCATCTTAGGTTTTGTCTGAGTGAACGGGTTATGAGATGGACGTTTTTGAATGAGGTTTTTGCTTTCAACTTTCAAGTGAGAATAAACCAAGCAGCTAACTGAAAAACCTTGAGCAAAGTGCCAATGTTATGAAAAAGGCCAGACTGATAGGGATGATTTCCCATTCCGAAGGTGGGGGTTTTGAGATTCTGTATGTAGAGAAAAGGTCACCAGCTTAATAAAGTATTATTGCTGAATCATCTCATTTAGACATCCCATAATGTCATTAACTCAAATGTATTCGTGTGCATAATTTGTTTACCTTTTACGTTTACGTAGTGACGACACGCAACCTTGTAGAGGGGGCGTGGGTTTAGTGTTTGTGTATAAATAAGCCTTGTATGCTACCATGTCTTTGGGAGGGTTTTATTTTGAAACTCTCCTTTGCGTGTGCACTGCACAAGCAATAAACTTATTTGTCTATTCTGCAAAACATATCCTCAGTCTTGTGTTGTTATTTCACAGAGCTTTTATCACCGGTTCTGCAGAAACCTGCGCTCTATTCACTTACCTGACTTTGAGTCCACGTTACACTCCTCCCTCTCCTCTCTAAGCTCTGCTACAGACCCTGACAAACTGGTCAGGAAGTACAACTCTGCCTTGTCCTCCTCTCTTGATCTACATGCCCCGCTTTCTCTCTGCCGCACTCGCCCTTTTAACCCTAGACCCTGGTTAAATTCCCATACGCGCATGCTGCGTTCCTCCACTCGTTCCTCTGAACGCCTCTGGAGGAAATCTCACACTCTCGCAGACTTCCTTCACTACAAATTTATGCTATCCTGTTTCAACTCTGCCCTCTCGCAAGCTAAACAAGCCTACTTTTCTTCACTAATCAACATGCACAAGTCTAACCCACGCCGACTGATCTCTGTCTTTGATACTCTACTCAAACCACCCTCAGCTGCCTCTCCTTCCTCCAGCTCCGCTCAGGACTTTGCTGACTATTTTAAGGAAAAGGTGGAATCCATACATCAGAACATCCCCTCTGTTTCTTCCTCCCATCCTACACCTCTTCCTAACTCTCCTCCTGCCTTCCTTGACTCTTTTTCCACTGTCTTAGAGGAGGATGTGTTGCTGTTGATCGCCTCTTCTCCCTCTACCACTTGCCCTCTTGACCCCATTCCCTCCCATCTCCTAAAACCTCTTGCTCCTACTATAATCCCTACGCTCACGCACATTTTTAACTCCTCCCTCTGCTCTGGAACCTTTCCATCCTCCTTCAAACATGCAACAGTCATACAATTACTCAAGCTTGACCCTACCTGTCTTTCTATCGGCCTGTCTCCCTCCTGCCTTTTGCCTCTAAACTCCTTGAACGTCTTGTATTCGCTCGCTTGCTCCATTTTCTCAACACCTATTCTCTCCTAGACCCTCTACAATCTGGCTTCCGCACTGCTAACTCCATGGAAACAGCCCTCACTAAAATAACTGACGACCTCCATGCTGCCAAAGACAGAGGTCATTACACTCTGCTCATATTACTCGACCTCTCTGCAGCATTTGACACCGTGGACCACCCTCTTCTCCTTCACATTCTCCATACTCTTGACATTCGGAACAAAGCTCTATCCTTGATCTCATCCTACCTCTCCCATCGTACTTTCAGTGTCTCTTCTGCTAATACCTCCTCCTCCTCTATTGATCTCTCTGTGGGGGTACCCCAGGGCTGTGTCCTGGGACCTCTTCTCTTTTCTCTGTATACACTCTCTCTAGGTGACCTAATAACATCTTTTGGGTTTAATTATCACCTCTATGCTGACGACACACAAATATATTTCTCAACACCCGACCTTACACCTGCTGTACAAACCAAAGTTTCTGAATGTCTCTCTGCTATATCATCCAGGATGGCCCTCCGCCGCCTTAAACTCAACATGGCTAAAACAGAGCTGCTCATACTTCCTCCCAAACTTGCCCCTGCTACCTCCTTCCACATTACTGTTGGAACTACGATCATTCACCCAGTAGCCCAAGCACGCTGCCTTGGGGTCACACTCGACTCCTCTCTCACATTTGCCCCTCACATTCAAAACATTTCTAAAACCTGTCTCTTTTTCCTCCGCAATATAACAAAGATACGCCCTTTCCTCTTTTGCTCGACTGCTAAACTCTGACTAGGGCCCTCATTCTCTCCCGTCTTGATTACTGTAACCTCCTGCTGTCCGGCCTTCCTGCCTCTCACCTGTCTCCCCTACAATCTATCCTTAACGCTGCTGCCAGAATCACTCTACTCTTTCCTAGATCTGTCTCAGCATCTCCCCTCATGAAATCCCTCTCCTGGCTTCCGATCAAATCCCGCATCTCACACTCCTATCTTCTCCTCACTTTTAAAGCTTTACACTCTTCTGCCCCTCCTTACATCTCAGCCCTAATTTCTCGTTATGCACCATCCAGACTCTTGCGTTCTTCTCAAGGATGTCTTCTTTCTACCCCCTTTGTATCTAAAGCCCCCTCCCGCCTTAAACCTTTTTCATTGACTGCCCCTCACCTCTGGAATGCCCTTCCCCTCAGTACCCGACTAGCACCCTCTCTATCCAACTTTAAGACCCACCTTAAGACACACTTGCTTAAAGAAGCATATGAATAGCACTGTGAATATTCTGAACACATGGCACATAAAGCTTGGCCCCCTGCAGATGCACTTACCAGAACTCCCTCCTCCTGTCTCTGTATGTTCTCCCTACCTACCAATTAGACTGTAAGCTCCTCGGAGCAGGGACTCCTCTTCCTTAATGTCTAAAGCACTTATTCCCATGATCTGTTATTTATATTATCTGTTATTTATTGGATTACCACATGTATTACTGCTGTGAAGCGCTATGTACATTAATGGCGCTATATAAATAAAGACATACAATACAGTATCTTTGTCCATGTCCATGGTGAGGCTATTTAATTGCAGAAGTACTTAACAGGACATTTTAATATTACGATTTTCACACAAATGTTTGTCATATCCTGTGGCTGTTATAGGGTTCACTGAAAGATGCCACTTTTCCTAAGAGAAACAGAAATTCTGTTACACCTTAAGGACCTTTTTGCACAATAAAATTAACTACAATGTTGCGATCAGTTGGTTCTTTAAATACCACTTGTTCATGTGTGAAAAGCATACTTTGCTGTAAAAACTGTAGAGAAGAGAACAAACAAACACCTCTCTATGATTCAGATTATTTTAATAAGGAAAAAAACACAAATAAAACTTGGGAATAAATCCCACTCACATTCTATGGGGCTTCATCTCCTGTCTTCTCATTTGCTTTCCCTTCTTCAATCGCCAGCGGTGTCTGGTCGCGTGCACGTGTGCTTCCGTATCACACTTATCTCCCTTCAGTGCAGGAGGAGGGACTCCTGGGGTTTCAGGAGACTCAAGCTGACCATGTGCCTGTCCTCTGTATGCCCTGCATGTTTCAAAACCTCTAAGTTCTTCATCAGGGGTTAGGGTACAATTCACCCATTTGCCTAGAGGTGTTTATATATATATATATATCTATCTATATATATATATATATATATATATATATATAATAGATATATATATATATATATATATATATATATATATATATATATAGATAGATAGATAGATAGATAGATAGATATCTCTCTCTCATATATATATATATATCTCTATATATATCAGCTCAAAATCAATACCTCTTTTAAAAAGTCCATATACCGCTGTCATTTAGCATACATTAGCAAAGGTATCAACAATAAAAAGGAGTTCAATACAATACATATACTGAAGGTGATAATAATAAAGTGCAAAACATACAGTATATCAAAAATAACACAATTAAGTACCTGTAGGAAATACAGAACATGTTCCATACCTGAAAAAATAATGAGGCGACCTGAAGGGATACAACTATCCTCTTATATTTGTAATATAACCACTACTTAATATATACTAAAATACTGTGTTTGTTTAAATAGTTGATGTTCCTAAATTTCCCATCAAACAATACTCAAATCCTACTCAATATCACCAAATGTTAAAATATTCAAATAATACAATATTAAGTGTGCCAATAAAAAATTATTAATTAATAACATTTTATGTAAATTGAACATCAAGGATTAATTTGAACACTGCATAGATCTATAAATATCCAATATGGATTGTATTTATATATGTAGACAACACTATAATTCACTCATTAGTTAACTCATAAAAAATAAAATTAACATTAAAATTCCCCATTTTATTCTACTTTACATACTTTTTAATACAAGGAATTGTATAAAAAAAATTAAAAAAATATATATACTGTATGTATATTTTAGAAAATGTATTTACAAATTTCAAAAATGATTATATATAATATTAAAAATATGATTAAAAATCGGCCATGGGGATTTAAAAAAAAAAATATATTATACAAAACTACTTCTAAAACTGTTTTAAAAAGCTATATTAAAAATTACAAAATTGTATTCTAAAAACAAATCCATTTAAAAATGACTATTACATTTTCATCTACTGTAAGAAATGCAACTAGGTCTATATATCAATATTTAAACCCCTTGGAATAAGGAACATAATATAATGTTCACAGCACTCATAAATGACATTAAAAAGGCTATAAGCCAAATGTTTTAATGAGAAAGAAATGCACACACACCTAACGGGTATAAGTAAATCACAATTACCAGAACACATGTGATAAGAGAGGAGAGAAAAACAAAGTGAAGGGATAGGGTGGGGTGAAATTGTTCAAAAGGGATGTTGTAAATCCATTGTTTATGGTGACAACTGGACGCTTCCAGATACCTGTTACAATCAATACTGTTTCTAAATATTCGAGTATAAATTTATGTTTTCTCAATTTGAGTTCTAGATCCAGAAATTCAATTTTAGTTTTATCTTTACAATATGTGAATTCCAGTCCTAATTCCAATTTTTTTTTTTAAGGTAATCAGGAATTCTTCAATAACGTCCTCTTCACCTTTCCAAATGAAAATAATATTATCCAGGAATCTTCTACAGAGTATAATATTATTAAAAAAGGGATTATTGTTCCAAATATAAATGCTCCCAGGATCCCAATAACTGGGAGAAAATGTAGTCCCCATGGCCGTACCACACTTCTGTAAATTTAAAGTATTTTCAAAGTAAAAGTAATTGTGGGTAAGAATAAATCTAATGTTCTCCAGAATAAAATCACTTTGTTTAGTGGGCAAAGAACCATCAAGATCCAGGAAATGACTTATCGCCTCTGTACCTTTTTCATGTTTGTATGTATAGAGGGAGGATACATCACAAGACACCCAAATACACTCTTTATCCCATTTCTGATTGTCAATTATTTGTAATAAGTGTATGGTGTCTTTGAGATGAGAGGTTAATGAGGAGACTAGAGGCTGAATGAATGAATCTATATATTCAGATAGGCGCATAGTGAGAGATCCGAAGCCCGATATAATGGGCCTTCCAGGCCGTTGTTTCACATCTTTATTTATTTTTAGCAAGTGATAAAACATGGCCTGGATCGGATTCGCATTAAAAAGAAATACAAATTCAGATTGATTTATAATATTATCCTTTCAGTCACAAAAAGCTGTATGGTGCTCCAACGTGAGCCACTGGCTATATAGCCCAAAGATATAAACACATGATATAGTATCCCTGGAGGTCCCAGACAGTCCAGACCAAAATACTCCAACCCTGCAATAAAACCACTTCCACTAGATACCGAATGGCTGGAAAAAATCCCACTGAAATGATGTGGGACCTTCACTGGCTAGTGACCAGACATAAACATCGGTTGGGTAAGTATAGGTACATACAGGTAAACAGGTTGGAGTAACTCACATTTGTGGGGAATTTCCTCCGTGGGTGCGTGCTGCCATTACTCCACAATGACCGGACATCCAAAGGAAGGAGAGATGGAGCACAGCTGGTAACAAATAAACTACTAAGGAGAGTGGGACCCAGATAAAAATTGTTTTGTTTAATGGATCAGTGCAAAATTACAAAAAACGGAGCCCTCAGGCACCCACCAACGCGTTTCGAGCTTGTGGCTCTTTCTCAAGGTGCATCCTTTGCCTTATTCAATAACTCCTTTAGTTCCAAAAGGTGTATATACTAGTCGGGTTATTTTTTATTTAATTTTTTAGCTTTTGATACGTTATAGGATCCTCAAAGTCTCAAAGCCTCCTTTAGATAATCCTCTTTCTTTTGTAAGACAATTCGCCCTCCCTTGTCTGCCTGTCTAATCACTATTTGATTTCCTCAACCAATTTTTTTTCAAGGAATGTCTTTCTTTTCATCAACAGAATCTTCCTATACATTGATTTCTTTTTGCTACACAAAACATTTATTTCTTTGACAATTTGTGAAAAAGTTTCAATTGCTGTACCTTTTGAATTGGTCGGATAGAAAGTTGAATTATTCTTTAAACCTCTGTAGCCTGGTAAGGAATGGGGCTATAGTTCTATCCTCCTCCTGTGTATAAACTCTGCTAAGGGCAGATTGCAAGGAGTTGACACGGTTTTCCCCGCTTATTACACTGGGTTGTGTAAGTGAAGGTAGGTCATGTGGCCCTGTGTCCAATCAAGAGACGCAGGGGCGGTGCCTACTAGAGGTCACATAAAGCAGTGTCACTTGTATTTAGTGTACTAGGTAGTAGTGAGTGAGAAGTTAAGTGATAGAGTTGGAGGAGTGGAGTGATCAGCTCATGAGTAGAGCTGATCCAACTATAGTTTAGTGAGGTGGACCGAGTACCTCTCACCCTGCTTAGGGGGTGAGGGAAGAGTTAGCCCCACTCTGGATGCCCTTGATCCAGAGTGGTGGCAGGGAGGACCATCACAAGGGAGGATAGTTGGTGGACAGTGTATGAACTGTACCTGTCGGCTGCTGCTGCTGCTGCTGCTGCTGCTGCTGCTGCTGCTTTTAAAGACAAACCCTGTGTGAGACTGGAATCTCTCATCCCTGTGTGGGAAACTCTGTGGTAAGGTTTCCACCCCGCATTCCTGGGGCTTACTATAGATGGAGGCGCTGCACCATTGAACCAGAACAAAGGCATCCACCCCAGTAACCTGTTCCTGTTATCCCCCATGTCATCGCGGGAGACTCGGGCCCTCCTGTTGCCAGCAGGTATGCACCACACAGAGACACATGGCCCAATCTGCGATTGGAAGGGGGAATAGGGGCTATACCACTATGTAAGATTTTTGGGGTATCTGTATATTCTTCCTCAGATACATTAGTTAATGGTATCTCTATATCAGAAGAGATACCCTCTAATGATTCATTCATGAATCACAAAAATTCTCTCCCTATAGTTCAACTCGATTGGTATAGGATCATCACTAACTTCCACTTCCTTCTTTAAAGGGATGTTATTTTTTAGAAAATTCCGTTTCAACATAAGTTTACGTATAAACTTTTGTAAATCGATAAAAAAGGTCGAAAGCACATGGAGCACTGATTGGTGCAATCGAGAGACCTTTTGATTAAAAGTTCAGATTGTCGCTATTAATTAGTACACCTGTCAGATTAAAAACATTATCTGTATCCATTTCTATATGTCCCTCCCTTTTTTCCTTTGATCCCTTTCCTCTATTTCCTCGTCTGATCTTTCTTGTCTTTTCATTAGGGTTATTTGGTCGTCCATCTATAAGGGCTCTAATTCATGATTCCTTTCCTTTTTTTCTGTTTTTCCTTTTTGGGCAGTTTTTGCTTCCCTTAAAAAGGCTTCTGTTCAGTTGTTACTGGTCTCTTTGGAATTGCTAATTCTTCTCAAGTTTCTATCCTTCCAACATTCACATGGAACAGTGGTATTAGATTTCATACATTCACCATGGTTAACCACCTTATCATCTTTTCCTTTACCTTTATCTTTATATCCATTACATTTCCTATTATAATCTTCATTATAATGATTATAACCATCATTTTTATTATTTCTATGAGTATAGTGTGTTCTTACTTCATAATCCTTAGTAGGATACCTATTGCGATTCTCTCCCACATAATGATGATTTGTTTTCTTGTTATTTGTATTCTTGTATAGCCTGGGTACCCCTGGTTCCCTGTTTGTCCCATTACCTTTCTATAGGAGTATAGCAGCAAGCGGCTGCAGTCCACATGTTGCCAGGCAACCAATAGGGCTGAGAGATTCTGACATTTAACGCAGTGAGTGAGGCAGTTAGTCAGGAGTCAGTTATTGAGTTGGAGCCAGGGCAAACAAGGGGAGGGAGGGAGAGGGAGGGTCTGAGTGTCAGTGGCACTCAAAGTAGGCTAGAAACTCCCCTTAGGTCCCAGATAGGTCCCAATCACGTGAAGCAGGTGATTGCTGCAGGGAAGGCCCTTAGATAGGGATGCTTACCCATTTTAATACAGTGTCAGGGACACAAGGAAGACGCCGTCTGGTGATCACGGTCTGTGGTCTGGGATCAGTCTACTACAGTGTTAACAAATACTCTTAAATGTGAGACCCTCCTACCGGAGTCCACCCAACGCAGAGGCAGACACCATCGCTGAGGGCCACATCGCTGGATCAGACGGATCCTCATTTCTAAGTCGGCCGCACTGAGTACTGGAGTACTCGGCAGGTACCTCAACAAGTGCACCAACAGTTCATGGGAGAGCGCTACTCCTTACACTTTTGGGTGGGCTGGACACTGGGAAAGGGACAGCAGGGTATTGGTGCTGAGCACCCAAAGTACATTTGGGACACCACTGGTGGTACTGGGTGGGGTGCTCATTATATTGTGATGTGGTGTTATGATATGTTGCATAGTTGTTGTTATAAGTTACTGTTCAGTACTGCACCGACACACTTTATTCGAGCAAATACCCGGTATGTACCTGGCAGATACCTGGAATGCGCCGCTCCTCACCTCTGACAAGCCCCGTTGCATTTGCCTTCCCAGCCTGGGTTCATGCCTGGCTGATGGGCGGCTGATCTGTTAAATGATAATGATTAGGATTTAATAGGCTGCAATGCTTCGCGTGTCTACCAGATGGCATAAATTCATGAATTGTAATGCAGTATATATATATATATACTGTGCATTATTGCAGCCAGCGGGAATAAAATGCTTCAATCCCTGCTTGGAAAATACCTCAATGCACTCGGGCAGAAAACAGTCACAAACCTCAATACACCCGGGTATACCCGAATTCGTGGGACTAGCCAAGCTCGAATAAAGTGTGTCGCCAGTGTAAATACTGTTACAGTACATATACCCATGTGTGCAATTACTGACTGTATTGTCTTGGGAGGGGCTATCCCACTGTGTGAGGATCCTTCCCAGGTGGAGGCGCACCCCAGGCTCCCAGTGGCGGAGGATCAGGCCTCCTGTTTGCCACTCAGGTAATAGCATCACAAATGGTCACCCTAAACAAGGGGGAAATGGGGCTACACTTATTATTAAACCTATACCGATAAAGATTTTATTTCCATTATATCTATAATTATCATATTTCTTATCATTGGGGGTATGGAATTTATTTTCATTCTTAAAACCTTCATTTCTAAAATTCTCTTTCTCTGTTGGTATGGGTGTGTTATTTACTTCTATTTTATCATTTAAATTGTAATTTAAAAAACCTCCATCCTTTCCTGTTTTGCTGATTCATAACCCTTTTTGTCTCTAGTATATTTTTGTTGTTGTTTTATTTAAATGATCTTTCTCAAATTTTAAAACCCTCTTGGGTATCCTTATTTATTGTTTTACATCCAATATCATCTTTAAAAACATCCATTTTTTTTTTCTGAATTTCACTGATGGTGGTCTTAAGATCTTTAGTTTTTTCCTCTCTATATTTAATAAGCAATTTAATAAGACTAAAAGCACAATTCTCCAAGATCATTTCCCATTCAGTAGTATATTCAACCTCTACTATTACAAACGCTTTTTTTTTATTTTATCCATAATTCTATGTTTTATATAATTATCCAGAGACCAGATCAAACCATTGCTTGACTTCTTGGAATAAACATTTCTCTAAGTTTCTTAAAAGCAATCTAGGATCCTCACTGCTCTCACTGCTTTCCTTAACCTCTGTTTATTCATCATTCAGAAAAAGATCCATTGATCTCCTTCTTATATCCAAATGACCGAAGATGAATTTCAAAATGTTGGCATACTCTGCTTTTTCTGTGTTCCAGGTAAATTAGCTCTTTGCATCCTTAACTTGGCACACATACTGTAAGTGTTACATCATGGAACGCATGCCTGTGTTACGGCTGTTGAACAGTTGTCTACGTATACATGTCAGTGCACATTTAAAAGATTTGGTTTTTGACTGACTAATCAAGTGTTTTTCTGTTTGACAATGCAATGCCTAGTGCACTTGTAGCCAGACCTGCCACTGATTGTACACAGGTAGCCGAGCAGGATTAGATAATGGACTTACTTGAAAAAAAAAAATGGACATCATGTTAGAGAGGATGGACCATATTCTGAAGCACATGGATGGTCTCAATGTGCTTGTAGAAAGACTATTTCAAGAGATAACATCATATGTAGACTATTCTGCTCATTCAGTGATGATGCCATTGTGCCTATGACCCCACCCATTCTCCTGAGGCAGATTTGCTGGAAAGTGGTGTTTCGGAGAAGTTACAGTACTTGTGTCTATTTTCCAAAGCACACCGCCCTAACTGAACCACAGAGGTGAAGACATATCCCTGTAAATGGAGATCATCTTCCTGACATCCCTCAGTCCATAAAACCAAGGGAAACCTTGGAAAGAAAAGCTGTAAGGGACAACCACATAGATTTGCTGAGTTGATATTCCTGTAACATTTGCCTTTTGAGCTTTTTTCCGGGTAGGCCATAAAAGTGAACATTGATGCCTCAAAATGGTAAGAGACTGTAAAGTTTTTTTTTTTTCCTCTTAACTCTGTGCTGTTAATTGACCAAATGGAACAAGCTGACTGATTGGGGAGGGGGAGGGTCATGTGACTGTTTTTTCTGTATAATACCAACACCTTTGCTGCATTGGGCAGGAACTGCATTAGGCAGTGAGGCCTTTAAAGTGAGGTTTTTAAGTGAGAAATACAGTTAGACTACAGTTTGAGTAGAGGTGACTGGGGACTGGATCTACTGCAAACTCTTTAACTCAAGACATCAAACGGTAAGCTATTCAGATCACACTATGATCCCAAGCTTGTTAACCTGCCTATTTCAACCCCCCACCCCTTTACAACTTATTTACTGCAGTCTCTCCCAAAACTGACTGCACAATACACTGAAACCCTGAACTGACTCTAGCATTGCAATACAGCTAAACATTTGACAAGGAACAGGCACACACCTGCTGTTAGTCTGCTCACACTCACTCTGCTCACAACAGCTCCTTGCAGCACTGCCTACCTCTGGCATCATGAACCTGCTATTTATTTTAACTTTTTTCTTTCTCCTGGCCTCATGGAGATGTTACTCCCTCTATCCACTACAAACTCCTCCATCCTGGCCCACACCCAACATCCAGAACAAATAGAGTGATGCTGCACACCTCAAAAATAGAAAAAACATACAATTACCGGTGCTCCAATGTTTGCACGAAAGCCTGCAATCAGTCCAAGACAGATGAATAAAGGAACAAAGGGCACTGCGGATTTAAGCAAAATAAACTAATTTATTGAGCCAACACGACGTTTCGACCTTAGTGGTCTTTTTCAAGTGACAATGCCATTGTCACTTGAAAAAGACCACTAAGGTCGAAACGTCGTGTTGGCTCAATAAATTAGTTTATTTTGCTTAAATCCACAGTGCCCTTTGTTCCTTTATTCACCACACCCAACATCACCATACACCCTGGACTACTCAAAAGCCTTGCACTATCTACTGAATGTTGGTGGAGAACTCTAAAAACCAGCACACCAACCACTGCTCACTCTAATGGCAAACACCACAAATCTACAACTTGCAAACAACTAACCAAATTTCTACTCATACTATTACTCTCTTTAGCAGGTGATATTGAACCTAACCCAGGTCCTCCCATTTCAGCTCTGTCCCATGCCCCTGAGAATTCCACCTTTAAATTCCAAAATGGGCTATCTGTCGCCCATATAAACATCCGGAGCCTGCTGCCCAAACTGGATGAACTAAGGGCATGGTGCCTTATGCATAAACCAAAAAGCCATCATTCTTACAGAAACATGGCTATCCCCTAAAACCCCTGATGCACATATTGCCATTCAGGGATACTCCATTTTTAGGAGAGATGGGTCAAAGAGAGGAGATGGGGTGTTATTTTATATTGCAGACACCTTACAATTTACACTGTTAAATTGCCCACCAAGCCCACCCTCTTTTGAAACTCTAGTTGGCAAAATCTGCCTCCCCTTTTCTAAGCCCATCTTACTCGCTGGCATCTACCGCCCCTCTACAATCCCTGACTGATATCACCCAATTTCTTGGCTCCATTTCCTCTCTGAATGAGAAGAGTGAGCTGCTAGTTCTAGGGGATTTCAACTTCAATTGGCTTGACCCTAAAAACCACAAAATCCAGATACAACTCGAGTCACTTAACCTATCACAACTCATTTCCCAACCCACACGGATAAACCTGAAATCGCATAACCATTCCTTGCTAGACTGGATTCTCTCCTCAAACCCCAGCAGAATCCAATCCTCTGGCATCCTTCCTGACATTTTCAGTGACCATGCAATAGTGTACTGTGTAAGGAAAATTAAACCGCCCCAATCAAGCCCTAAAGTTCTCCTCACTAGAACATTTAAAAACTTTAACCCACAACAGTTTCTGGATGACCTTACCAACTGCCCATGGCACAGAATCGATTTAATTCCCGACCCCGATTCTGCGCTCGACTATTTCCAATCCGAGTTCTTAAAACTCTGCGATACCCATGCTCCACTACGCAAAATAAGGGTACGGGGGGCCCACCTTCCATGGGTTACAACTGACCTTATAGCACTCTACCAGTTCAGGGATGCCTTGTGGAAAAGCTACAAATTAACTGGCACTACCAAGGATCTCAATCACTACAGATGCATGCGGAACATGTGCACAAGGCAAACAAGGCATGCAAAAGCACAATATTACTCTGACAATCTCAACCAAAATACATCAAACCCAGCTAACTTCTGGAAGGTTATCATCAATATATTCCAGCCTCCTAACCATCAACAACCAAGTAATATCACTAAGGGGGATATTACTCTGACAAACCTCACTGACATTGCAAATGCATTCAATGATTACTTTGTAGGGTGTGCCACTAACTTATTAGCGAAACGCAGCACAAACCCCAAACATGAATCTCATCCTGAGAGTATCCCTACAGTCCCACCCCCTCCCAACACTGCCCACAATTTTCAATTTAGCCCAGTATCTGAAGAGGAGATTACACAAGCGCTCCTCAAACTAAAACTAAGCAGCCAATGTGGACCCGACTTACTACAATCTAGGTTCCTACGACTTGGTGCCCCAGCCATTGCCAAACCAATTGCTTCCATAGTCAACTCTATCCTGTCTGCAGGCCATATCCCTAAGACCTGGAAAACTGCCAGAGTTGTCCCAATCTTCAAAAGTGGGGACAAAAACACTGTTTCAAACTACAGGCCAATCTCACTTCTCCCAATTCTATCCAAAGTTATGGAAAAATGTGTCCACTCCCAATTAAGCGATTTCTACACCAAGACAAATTTCCCTAGCCAATCCAGTCTGGGTTTCGTCCCAAACACTCCACCGTAACTACCCTGCTAAAAGTTTGCAATGAAATCCAGTGTGGAATGGAACGGGGACAACTCACTGGTGCAGTATTCCTAGATTTTGCAAAGGCTTTTGACACCGTTGATCATGTTATCCTGCTTAACAAACTCCAGAGCTCTGGAATAGGGAAACATGCTTTAAACTGGTTTCAGTCCTACCTATCAGGAAGATCCCAACATGTGTCCATCTCAGGCTCTAACTCCAACCCCCTGGATATCACCTGTGGTGTCCCGCAAGGCTCTGTTCTGGGGCCCCTACTCTTCTCAGTGTTCATTAATGATCTTCCCACAGCTTGTATGGAAGCCTCAATACACATGTATGCAGATGACACAATCCTATATGCACACAGCCATAGCCTCTCTGACCTTCAACACATACAGGCATACCCCGGTTTAAGTACACTCCCTTTAAGTACACTCGAGAGTAAGTACATCTCGCTCAATATGCAAACGTCAGCTCACGCATGTGCCAGTAAGCACATCCTGAACAGCAATACCGGCTCCTACCTGTACCGAAGCTGTGCGCAAGCGGGGAGACTATAGAGCCTGTTACAAATGCGTTATTTACATCAGTTATGCACGTATATGACGATTGCAGTACAATACATGCATCGATAAGTGGGAAAAAGGCAGTGCTTCACTGTAAGTACATTTGCGCTTTACATACATGCTCCGGTCCCATTGTGTACGTTAATGTGGGGTATGCCTGTACTTCAGTCTGACTTTTTGAGACTCGAAAACTGGATTTCCCAAAACAAACTGTTTTTAAACACTTACAAGACTGTAACAATGGTATTTGGGACCAAGACTAAATTTGTAAAGCTTCCAGTGACTGAGCTCCTGATTAGAACCAACACTAACACCAGCCTAACACCTGTCACTAGTTTTAAATACCTGGGCTTATGGTTTGACTCCCACTTAACATTCGGGATGCACATTGATACCCTGACAACCAAGACCTATGCCAAACTAGGGGTACTTTACAGGAACAAATCCTCCCTAAGTCTCCTGGTCAGAAAGCGTATCGCACAGCAGATGCTAATGCAATTATTGACTATGGAGACATAGTATATGGCTCGGCTCCTCAAACACACCTTAGCAAACTTGACACCCCCTACAATTCAATTTGTCATTTTGTTCTCCAATGCAACTACAACACACATCACTGCGAAATGCTCAAAGAACTAGATTGGTCATCACTAGAGTCTAGGCGCAAAGTTCACCTTTCCTGTCTCACCCTCAAATACTTTCTGGGCAAGCTACCCAGCTACCTGAACAAGCTCCTCACCCCTACCACATGCAGCACCTATCACCTGAGATCAGACTCCAAAACACTATTCATGGTCCCAAGGCTCAACAAAGTATCCGGACGTTCCTCCTTCTCCTTCCGTGCACCCCAAAACTGGAAGAACCTACCAGAGACTCTCATATCCACCACCAGCTTAAGTTCTTTCAAATCTAAGGCTGTCTCACACTTTAATCTGGTCTGTAACTGTTTCACACGCTCATAATATATATTTTCTTTAACTGTGCATGCAATGTCTTGTTATAATGTATACCGTGTTCATTTATGTAACTGTACTTGTAACCATGTATTATTTGTTTTACTCTGTGCCCAGGACATACTTGAAAACGAGAGGTATTACTTCCTGGTAAAATATTTTATAAATAAATAAATAAATAATTCAGCAGCAGTATAAATACACAGCTGTCGAACACACACATGTGAGATCACATGTGCACATGACTATTAAGGCATCTCAGTATGTCGGCTAGAGTAATTAGTGACTGAAATGGGAAAAACTATGAAATTAAAGAAATAACTTTTTGATTTGGGGGGGTGGTGGTGTGACACTGTGGACTACATTTGAGTGTGCATTTTAGTATGTAATGTTGTTGGTTTCATGCATTAATACAGGGGTGCGCAAACGTTCCCCACTGCACTCCATTGTCTGCTCCCTGCTGCACCCCCTCCTTACCTTGTCTTCAGTGTCAAATGATGCAATGGGGTCGTGTCGCCAAAGACAAGGTAAGGAAAGTTGCAGAGGCCTTACGCGATCCCCCAGCATTTAATTTAAATGCCTTGGAAGAGTGGTTGGTCTCTTCAACCACTACGCCCCCTCCCCCCCCAGAAAATTGTGTGCCCCCCACATTTACAGTAGTGTTGGTTATTTTTTTTTTCAACCAAAATTTTTTATTGGGTACATGGTACATTTACAACATAGTCTAACAACACACTGTCTTACAGATGCGTCCATATTCCCCTCTTATTTTTGCAGTAACCAAACTTGACTCACAAGGGTAACGTACTGACATACAAGACAAAACAATGACACTTGAAAGGGGGGGAGGGAAAATGCACAAGGAGCACTGCCCTCTTTGTCTTCTTGCTTTTGACGTCCACTCTGAATGAGACCTCCCTTTACTTCCCTGGGGCCCTTGTAGAGTAGTGTTTTATCCTGTCAGCCCTACCTGTTCCATTCCTAATTAAAGTCTGTACTGGCCCTTCAAAGGAGAATGCATCTACAGCTATCAGAGCAGTATGGTGGCGGCCTCTACCCCTGGGATGTCTGTCTGGGCCAGCCACGGGGCCCAAGTTTTTAGAAAGTTTGTGCCGGTGTCATTGACCAGACTCGTCAATTGTTCCATCTGGCAAACGTACCAAATTCTATTCCGAATTTTCGTGATTGTGGGTAAATCTGGTTGCTTCCAAAATGCTGCAAGTTCGCACCTCAGGGCTGTTGCAAAATGTGCAATCAATTTATGTGCCGGTCTGCTTAGCCCCCGGGTGCGTCTGCCCAGCAGAAACAACCAGGGGTCCAAGGGGACCTCAAGACCAAGGATTCGCTGCAGCCAATTGCGAATCTCCTCCCAAATTGGGGCCACTTTGGTGCAACCCCACAGCATATGCAGCAAGTCTGCTTGTTCCCCACATTGTTTTGGACACAATGGGGGTAACCCTTTACAAACTTTGCTAATCGCATTGGGGTGAGGAACCACCTCATCAGGATTTTATATGCATTCTCCTTTAAAGTAGTGCATATAGAGGTTTTTGCCGCTGCCAGTACTATGGTGTCCCAGTCTGCATCCTCTAGAGTCTCCCCTAGGTCCATCTCCCATTTTGTTCTGTAGCTAAGTTTGTTGTCGTCCCCTGTCTCCGGACAGACCACCTCTCTGTAAATCCTAGATATGAGTCCCGTAGTGTCCGTTCCTCTTGAACACAGGTGCTCGAAATTAGTGCGCCTGGGGCGTTTTGGAGTTTTTTTGTAGAATGCTCGTATCTGGAGGTAACGGAAAAATTCAGAGTTTGGCATCTCTTTTTCTGATTTAATTTGCTCAAAGGATTTTATAGATCTGCTACCCTCCAGATGTAGGAGCCTCATGAGGCCTTTCTGTTTCCAGATTGCTAAGTTTCTGCTCGGCAGGCCTGGAGCGAAATCAGGGTTCCCTACAAACGGGGTCATTAATGTGTGCTGTGTTGTATGGGCACATCTGTATCTGGTGGCCTCCCAAGTCGCCAACGAGCTGCTCAGCGCAGCTAGCGGCTCCCCTACGGTCTTAAATACCTGTTTTGGCAGCCAGATTAAGTCCTGCAGTGCCACTGGGGCACAGCACTCTTTTTCCAGTTCGACCCACCTTCTCAGATTTGGATTCCTGTGCCATTAGATTATTTGGGATAATTGGGCCGCTCTGAAATACGATATCAAGCAAGGTACTGCCAGTCCTCATCTAAGAGTTGGTCTAATTAGCGTACTAGATTTAATGCGTGGTTTCTTATTACCCCATACAAATTTCACCATAGAGGACTGCAAGCGGAGGATGTCTTCCTTGGCCACTTGTACCGGGAGGGTCTGGAAGAGGTACAAGATTCTGGGGAGGAGATTCATCTTGAGGCTCTGGATCCTGCCAATCCAGGAAATTGCATAGCCTGACCAATTATGGAGATCCTCCCTCAGAGTCCTAATTAGTCTGGGGTAATTGGCTTTATATAGAATGCTATAATTTTTGGTAATGTTAACCACTAGGTATTTAATGGAGGAGGCTTGCCATTTGAAATTGAAATTCACATCTATTAGTTTTTCAGTGACCTTTGGCAGGTTGATGTTTAGGGCTTCTGACTTGGACTGATTAATTTTGAAACCAGAGATCTTATTAAATTCGCCTAACACACCAAAAACATTCGGCAGAGAGGTAAGGGGTTGTGACAACGTTAGAATTACGTCATCTGCATAAAGGGCCACCTTGTGTGACTGCTCTCAGATTTTTATTCCTGATATGTCTGGGTTAAGGCGGATATGTGCCGCCAAGGGCTCTATGCATAGGGCAAAGATAAGTGGGGACAGGGGGCATCCCTGCCTGGTGCCACTCTTTATCTGAAATTCTTCCGACGGGAAGCCCTGGTGTCTAACCCTCGCCGTCGTTTCTGATAAAGAGCTAGAATTGCACCCAACATTCTACCCCCTATGCCAAACTCTCCGAGCGTCTCTCTCAGGTAGGGCCAATCAATCCGATCGAAGGCTTTCTCGGCATCTAGACTTAAAACCGTAGACGGGATATTCTGTCTTTGAGCCAAATCGATTAAGTCTATAATCCGTCTAGTATTGTCTGCTGCCTGCCTCCCGCATATGAACCCTACCTGATCAGGGTGGACCAGCTTTGGCATAACTTTGTTTAACCTGTTAGCCAACAATTTGGAGAAGATTTTAGTGTCCGAATTTATTAGTGATATTGGTCGGTAACTTTGACAATCTGCTGGGTCCTTTCCTGGTTTGTGTATCAGTGAGATGGACGCCTGGAGCATCTGTTAGGTATTGGGGCACCCTCTAAGAAGGAATTAAACATTTTAAGAAGGTGAGGAGCTAGTAATTTCCAGAATTTTTTGTAATATAGATTAGAGAAGCCATCCGGGCCCGGTGCCTTGGAAGGCTTCAGTGACTTGATTACCTCTGTTAGCTCCTCCCCCGTAAAGTCTTCCTGTAGCACCTCCCTCTCCTCTCTGCCCAATCTAGGTAGCTTTGCTCCCTTCAAGAATTTCTTTAGCTGCGTACGAGTGGTCTTGTTATGTGAGACCTTCGCCCCATCATAAAGGGTCTCGTAGTAGGTTTTGAATTTGTCTACGATTCGTTTTGGGTCAGAAGTATAGCCACCTTTTTTTGTCCTAATTGCCTGGATGTGAAAATTCTTATATGTCTTATGCCTTGGCTTATTGGCAAGTGGAGTATCTGGCTTGTTCGCTTTTTCATATAATTTTTGCTTGGACCAAGTCATCTCCTTCTCAGCTCGGGAGGCCAGCAGTAAATTTAGTTTTGTTTTGGTGTCAAGCCAGGCCTTCAGGGTCTGTGCTTGCTTGTTAGTTTTATGTAGGGCGGAATGGGTTGCCAATTCAGATTGTAGTTCCTTAATCTTACTTTCTTTCTCTCTTTTCCGCCTACTCGCTATCCCTATGAGTTCTCCTCATAGAGTTGCCATATGGGCCTCCCATAGGGTGGACTGTGATGTCACACTTCCAACATTTTCACGAAAATATTCCCTGATTCTATCCCCCACCTTCAACACAATTTCGGGGATTTTGAGCAATAACTCATTGAGTTTCCAAGTGGCTCCTGGCCTGTCTAGCCTAAAATCAGTGCACCGCAGCTCGATTGGTGCATGATCTGACCATGAAATATCATGGATTCCCGTGTGGGAGATCTGCGAAACCATTCTATTGGACACAGAGGTAGTCTATCCTGCTATAACGGTCGTGTGGGTGTGAATAGAATGTAAACTCCTTCTCTCCCTGGTGCTGTTCGCGCCTTTAGGCCTTGGATCCACGAGTTTCTACCTTTCAGTCTTGTACGTCCTCCTGGGGTGCATCTATCCATGGACGGGTCTAATGTTTGGTTAAAATCTCCGCCTAGGACTATCCCGCCTTGCAAAGAATCTGTCCATGAAGGCATCCGCCTGATCACTGCGCACGTAAACATTCGCCACTGTGATGGCTTGCCCACGGAAAGTTCCTACCACAATTATGAACCGTCCGTTTTTATCTCGTTTGGTCAGGGAAATCTCTAGTGCTAAACGGTTGTGTAGTAGAATCGCGACCCCTTTCTTTTTTTTTTTTATTGGCTGTGGCTGAAACCCATTGTCTATATCTGCTATCAATATATTTCGGGGCGCTATTTTTAGCAAAGTGTGTTTCTTGCAATAGGATGATATCGGGATCTAACCTTCTATAATCAGTCATGGCCATTCTGCGTTTGTGGGGGCTGTTGAATCCCTTCACATTGTGGGATATTATAGTGAAGTCCCTACCCATTTGTGGAGCTTGCTCTCTTCTTTGTGGTGTGGGCTTGTGAGGAGGTCGACATACCTCCGTGTCCTATTGTCTGTCTCGGATCCCTCTTCTTCCTTTCTGTGCTCTTTGGCTGTGAGGGGGGAAAACAAAGGGGTACACACAGGGGGAAACATTAAAACTTTGATACTTAGACAAATAAAACCTTCGGTGGACAGCCGGGGTTGAACCCCCACAGCCACCTTGGCTGCCCCTCCTGGGTATCCGGTCTGGGCTCCAGCTCGGTTGGACTTCCTCCCTTCCCCAGAACCCCAGTCCACCAGCCCAGTGGGGTCTTGTATGAGCCACCTGAGGGATAGCCCCCCAGGTACCCATGTGGAGTCCCATGACGATGGCAGGCGTGAGCTCCCCTCCCTCCCCTCCCCGCCATGCAGTGTAAGACATCAGAAAAATGAAACCAACAACCACTTTTTTTTTTTTTTTTTTAAACCAGAACTGTAACCTTAGGGCTCCCTACTTGTGCCTGCATTCTGGGCTCATTGAGGCTTCCTTCCTGTGAGGGCCCTGCACTCTCCTCCCTGAGCCCTTTCACCTTTATCTATTAAATTGTGGACCTATCCTCTTCCCCCCCCCCCCCCCACTTCTATTTCCCGGGAAGCCCATATGTCCTCTCTTCTGTGTGTCCTGCCTATGTCCTTTATGTTATACCCTGTGTATGCCTTTATTTTTATGTGTGACCCGGCTGAGAGCTGTGTCCTGACTCAATTTTGGGCCTTTGGTGAGTGCTTTGACAGTTGAGACCCTTTGTGTCACGGCCCTGTGACCTATGGCCTCTTGTCTCCGGTCTATGACGTAATTTGCCTCTACCAAGATGGCCGCCGGGACATATCCTGTGACGTCCTTCCGGCCGCCGCCATTTTCTCGCCGGATGGTCTCGGAGATGGGTGCTTTCCCGCGCTGTCTTCCCGCCACGGGTCCTTCTTCTTCCGGTGCTGGTCTCTTCGTCTGCCATGGCCAGGGACGCCTCCATCTTGTCCGGCGTGCGTTCCACGGCCATCCTCCGTGACCCGCTTCCCTCCGCTCGGCCTCCCGACAAGGTAAGTGTGCTGCGGGTCTTTCTTTTCAGCTCGTCGGCCAGTCCACACCTGCGGCTGTCATTTTGGGGTCGTTTCTGCTCCTTCATTGGGACTTTGGTGAGGCACGGGTTAGAGGTGGCCCAGCACTACTTGGATCAAAGTTGTAGGGAAACGACACCATTTTATTGGAAACTAGGTCCGCAACTGCGGTAACTTTAGGTATGTTAAAACGAGTTGAACCAGCGTATTATCCATTGTTTTAGTCCTTGTCTTTGTCCGCCACCTGCGGTTCCCGGCTGCGTTTAGAGTTATCCACTCTCTGCCACTCCGCCTCCCTTGCCTGTTCCTACTGGGGTCTGTTTACCGGGGCCTCCTTCACTCCCAGTTTGTGAGGAAGGCATCCCCTTCCTCTGGCTCTTTCATGGAGATGGCCCTCCCGTTCTTGATGACCTGTAGGCCAAACGGGAAGGTCCATCTATAACGTATGGCTCTGTCCCGGAGTATCTTCGTGACCGGTTGCAGTTTCTTCCGTCTGGCCAGCGTGAGAGGAGAGAGGTCTTGGAACAGTTGGAGGGTAGTTTCCTCAAACCTGCAGGCACTTTGGGTTCGTGTCTTTTGGAAGACTGCCTCCCGGGTGCGAAAGTAATGCAGTCTTGATATTACGTCGCGTGGCTGTTCATTTGCCACAGGTCTGCTCCTGAGAGCACGGTGGCAGCGGTCCATCAAGAGCTCTGATTCAGGGATGTCAGGGAGCAGGGACACCATCCAGCGGGCGACAAATCCTTCTAGCTCTGTAATCTCCTCAGGGATGCCGCGGATCCGTATGTTATTGCGGCGGTCCCTGTTCTCCACGTCCTCCTGCCGCTCTACAAGTTCTGTTATTTGGGCCTGCATGTATGAGGATCTCTTGTCTGCTTTTCGTATGGCTTTCGAAGTTGCCGCCATTTTCTCCTCTAGGGCCCCCGTGCGCTCCCCCACTCCCTGGACCTCCTTACGGAGCTCCTGTATTTCAGCCTGAAATAGCGACTTCATATCATTGTAGAGCCGGTCGAAATCGCATCTCCTGACCGGCAGCTGTTCAGGCTCCTCCACCGCATCCTCCTCGTGGTCGGAGTCCGACCCCGCAGCAGAGCCCGCCGCCATTTCGGCTCTGGCCCCTTTTGCCGCTGATCGGCTCAGGTACTTGCGTAGATCGCCCGTGTTCTTCTTTTTATTCATTTGCGGGGCCATCTCTGTGTGTTCACCTATTTTTTTATGTAAGTGTCGAGGTTTGGAAGTCTCTGAAAAGTGGTTATTGCTTCTTTATTATATTGGCGGGGGACGGCGCTCCAGGCTTAAGCAGCCATCCACCACACCATCACGCATGCGCCTCCGTGTTGGCTATTGTTTATTGTATATTATTATGGTAAACAAGGTCAACACTCAGACTAAAGAAAATGTTGCATGGCTTGTGACAAGTAGGGTCAGAAGTAAAAATAAAACAAAAAACATTTAGTTGGTAACAAGTAGCATTTATTGCTTTACATTTTCTAAGAATGAACACATCACACAACAATGAGTACTAATATTATGAATATATAAGTTAGACTTGTGGTACCAGATAAATGTATTCAGAGAGAGACTAAACTTATTAAGAATGCTTGCATTGTGTATTAGCTACTATAAGGTAAACCATGATCGTTCAATAAATAATTATTTTTCACTTAAACTGTGAAATGCCTAGGTAGGTGAATGATTATCTCTCTTACAATGCACTGTGTGTGTGTGTGTGTGTGTGTGTGTGTGTGTGTGTGTGTGTGTGTGTGTGTGTGTATACAGTGCATACATACTCACACACATACAGTAGTATTGGCTATTGTTTATTGTATATTATTATGGTAAACAAGGTCAACACTGAGACTAAAGCAAAAGTGTGCTGCGACCTGGGTTTACTCTAGAGATAAAACAGGGTATATGGCAATTCTGGCAGTTCCAGTGTTAGATGACAATGGGACATGCTGGAGTGGCTACGTTTTACCCTGAGCAAGGTTGGTTGCATTTTTAGGAATGAGTAGTCATGAAAAACAAACAAATAGGACATATCTTAAGTAGGACATTTTCCTGCTGCACTCAAATTAGAATCAGATACATGGATTTTTTTTAATTTATAAAAACATTTCTATCATTTATAAAACTACAGTATTGTGTGGACCGTATGCATGTTATCAATATAAGCCACTGGAAAGTCTTAGAAAACATCTCCAACTTTGCCTGTTGGGCTTTTACATAAAAACCTGTTTTATTAACACATATATACTGTAGTATTTTCCCACTTCACACTATTTGAAACAGGTCAGAACAAGTAATATTGTACAATAATTTGTTCATTCTACAAGTTTGATCTTTCTATATCCCAGTCCTTAGTATTTGACAGCTGTTGTATTGTGAATAACATGAGGTTGATTGAGTAGTTCCTTTACTGCTGAGGCTTCTTTTCAGTCACATTTTCTCAGCTTTGGTGGTTCTGAGCAATATGCAACCTCAGCAACCCATTAAATGTTACAGGGATTCATTGCCTATCTATATTTTGCCCTGGGATTTGATGTGTGTAAAAACTGACATTTTAAATTGGCTTGATTCGAGCAGGAGTTCAAAAAAAGCTTTTAACTTGCAGTGCACAGACCGCATTTCTACACACATATCCTTTTATTGACTTCT
Organism: Ascaphus truei; assembly: GCF_040206685.1. NCBI lineage: Eukaryota > Metazoa > Chordata > Amphibia > Anura > Ascaphidae > Ascaphus > Ascaphus truei. Next base: position 300,774,573 of record NC_134485.1, on the reverse strand, counting down.
AGTATTGAACTTGTACAATAAAACAACTGCAAAGTTTTATCTAAATAGTTAATATAAATACACATACTGGGGCATATGTATTAAGACAAACGTGGAGCAAATCTGGGGGAAAAATCGGCACCACATGTATGAAAGAAAAAAAAAAGGTTATTAAAATAAATAGGTTTTTTCTTTAATACATCTGGTGCAATTTATTTTTCCCCAGTATACATACATACACAAACACACTATTTTTCTGAATGTAAAATTAATTGAAATAGTTTCTTTCAAACTAATATGAATTTAATCTGCTGCTGGAAATAAGTGTAACGGGTATTCCCCCTACCCCAGTCGCAGATAGAGTGCATGTGAGGGGAACCTATATGTTACCAGGTGTGTGGTGCTTTATATCTGTCAGGCTCAGAGGGGGCCTGAGCCTCCGCTAGTGAGAGCCTGGGGTGAATTCTCTGGAACGATCTTCGTTACAGCGCCTCCACCTATGTAGGATTCTAGAAGTGTAGAATGTACCCCACACAGGACCCACATATAGTAACCACATACACAGTAGTATAAAAGTATAACAGTTTACTATATGCAGCATCAAACATAACACAATACACATCAGCAATTATAACAGTGGCCGTGTCCTTCTATGACACTCATAAGCACAACTACCTGTCTTCTTACCGTGTCTTAACCCCAATCTATATACCCAAAGTCCTTGTACCCAAAAGTCCCAAGAGTCCCGCAACCCCACCCACTTGTGGGACAGCGCTGCCCACTAAGATGAAATATATAGGTGGTGCACTTGGTGACTTGAATAATACCTGCCCGGCTCTCCTGCAACCGGGTACCGCAGAACTGTGGAAATGGACCCGTCTGTGTCCCGCGCCAAAGCCTCAGCGATGGGGGTCTCCTTCTGAGCAAGCTTACCGCTCAGACAGTCTATGCTCTGCAGAGAATGATCCACTGTAACACTGACCCTTCTTGTCAGAGTAACTGACTAAGCTGATTGCTAACAGGGCAAGGTCTCTACCTAAGGGGCATTCCCTAAAGCAGCCACAAACTGAAGGGGAGTTGGGCCTAGCTGGGACCTAGGGGGTAACCTGGCCTAGTGTGGAAGCACTGCTCCCTACACACACCTTATCCTACCTTATCCCAGCACCAACTGACACTCTCACACTCGTGCTCCACTGTCAGCTTCTTGACTCCAGCACGCAACATTGTATCTACTTTGCTGCAGGAGAATCTGCAAACCCTATTGGCTTCAATGCAGTTAGTGATAGGGGTGAACGGGCAGTCCCCAGAGGCTGCTGGGAATTGTAGTCCTTGGTACAGTTATTTCCTATGGAGACCGCGTGTGCGATCTATACTGCGAATGGGCGAAGCTGTTATGGCCGCCGCTACTCTCCACAGAGCCTGTGCAACCCTGTAATGGCCGCAGCATCGCCCTAACTGTGCATGCGCAACTTCTAGGGGTCCCTGCACTACAGAGCGCCTCTTGTGCCAGTTCTCCTACACTAAAATGGCAACCGCGTCGCGTCTGCGCAAGCCTCAGCACACGCGCCAGGACATCAAAGATGTCGCCGGGAGCCCCCAGGAACACGCTGACCCCCGCAGCATCACACACACAAGGGGTAGATGGACAGGGGGACCGGAGGGACCCTGGCTACATAAGTATTTTTTTCTAATATACAGATTGACGTATAAAAGAAGAAATAATTTACCAATTATACTACTTAAACCACGTGATTCTTCTATTAGTAGTACAGATGTAGCCTGTCTTTTTTTCTTTTCTGCAGTGGAGCTGTGGGAACTTGACCGCCCTGGTGCCAGAGGATTACCGCTGTTGAGGTCTAATCAGGAAATACAGTATGGACCCCCTGCAGCGATGTTTGGCAGCACTATTTCCAGAGCCGCAGCTTCTGAGACAGTGTCCAGTTACAGCTGTACAGTAGGTTTATTGTAATCTGTAAATTAGAGATTCCCAAACTTTTTTTTTTTGAGGAACCCTTGTAGTATTTCGAAAAATATCACACCTCACAAGCCCATGCTCATCTACACTAGTAATAAAGTTTAAATTAAAATATGTAATAATCACCAATATACAATGCACCCTCTGTGCCCCACATAAAATCATTATTTATTTTTTTACACACAGGATTAATGCCACATGCTGGTGGGGGTCCCCAGGTAGTCCCCACGAGTGTCCCAAGCCCCCACAGGGAACCCCAAGGGGTTTAAATGGGAGTCTTTGGGCCCTGGGGTGGTCCCCAGTAGGCTCTGTGGGCCTCCAGGTGGTCCTCGTGGGTGTCCATGGGGTCCACGGGTGGTCCCTGCTGGTGTCTGGGGGCCCCACAAGGGTCCCCGGGTGGTTTCCACAGGTGGTGTTGTCCCCGTGGGTGTCCAGGGGTCCTCAGGTGGTCCCCGTGGGCAACCGTGGGTCCTCCCCCACACAAAACACATACAGTAAAGTAATGTGCAAAATAACTATTATCTATATATGGATAATAGATTATTTGCCCATTATTAAACACAACATTAGCCAGCCAGCATAAATAAATTAAATAAAAACCGTTCTACTTACCCATGCCAACATGAAGGGCCTCCTCATCAGCATACTGCAGGGCCATGTCATACGATGCCAGCAACAATACATAAAAAATGCAATCTAATGGCCCCTAAATTCTTAATCCCCTTAGCGTTAATAACTGCTATAGTAATTAAGTGTTACCCCACCCTGCTCCAGTACCCACCTGGGAGGCCTAACCACCACCCAAAACCCTGGATCCACTATACCCACCCTGTACCAATTGAGTGGCATAGTAGTACATCATACCCATATAATATGGGCATGATACTACTATAGCATGATGGATACAAAGAACCGGTGCCTCCAAGGTGAAAATGAATAAATCTGACCAAATATAAAGTCCAATATGGATGGCAAGCAGTCCTGAGGGGAATCTTCAATGGAGTCTCATGGAAAGACAAACAAACATATAGAACAAAGACAAAAAAGACAAAAGAGAAAGATCATAGTGCAACTCAAATAGCAAAACTAAAAACTAAAAACAAAACACTGAAAAGATTGACAAAAGTACTGTATAATTACAGATTTAATGCAATTAAATAAAAAAATAATAAAACAACAAACAAATATCCGTTGGGCTAAAGACGCTAGTAAAGCTATATCATCCGGTAGGAGTAAAATTAGAATCCTACTTACAGCAAAGCTGAAATGTTGAAGCCCATAGAACAGCTGTCCTTGAATTCAGACCGGAAACCTCTGCAAAGGAGTGGAACAGCACGACCTCCAAGGCTCCACATTGCCAGGACGACCACTGCTGCCACACATGCAGACCCATAAGGTTGGTGAGATGTGCCACAAAGTAGAACCGCAACTCCACGCTGCTGGGAGAAATGCCGACGCCGCACACACAGACTCACTGGTCGCGTGGTGTGCTGGTGATGTCACAGAACAGCGCGAGGGCAGGTGGAGAGCCTGGACAGACAATGGAGCTCGGAGAGCAGGAGGCAAAGTCTGATACAAACACCATTCAAAGGGGGAGGATGATAAGGGTCAAGAGCCAATAAACCACCCGATAAGGGTCTTTCCCACTATAGCATGATACTACTATAGCAGTCAATGGTCACACTAATACAAAAGCATGAATGTCAAAAATACACAATAATAAAACAGATACAACAAGCACCTAAACACCCAGAAACAAAAATTAAAAACACTAGCCAACCAAGCAATTAACTAAATAAAACCACTAGCGAATCAATTAAAGAAATAAAACCACTAGGCATTCAATTACATAAATCATACCTCTAGCCAAAAAATAAATTTTATACCTAAAAGCAGTAACAAACACAACAATTAATTCATACAACCACTAGGCAACACATTAATTAAAAACAGTTGCCACCAAAATGCGTCATGCGACTGTGGCCATGTGGTTTTGGTGACGTCATGCTAAAGGGAAATGAAGCACAGCCCTTCTGATGGCTGGCTTCAGTCCCTTTGATGACGTCACCTTAAAAAAAAGGCACATGGTTTTCACAGCCAATCAGATGGCGTGGGAACCATTTGTCGCCCAAATGTGATGTCTCAGGCTATATTTAAGGCCATGACGTATCATTTGAGCTCAAGAAGCCGTCGGGTCAACATCGTGGATTTAACATGGGGTTTATTGGATTAACAGATGAAGATAAAGACAGAAGATATCTAAAACCTGTCGCTTTTTCCTACCCAATAAAACAAAGATACGTCCTTTCCTCTGTTCTCAACTGCTAAAACTCTGACTCGGGCCCTCATTCTCTCCCGTCTTGATTACTGTAACCTCCTCCTGTCCGGCCTTCCTGCCTCTCACCTGTCTCCCCTACAATCTATCCTAAACGCTGCTGCCAGAATCACTCTACCCTGTCCTTGATCTGTCTCAGCATCTCCCCTCATAAAATTCCTCTCCTGGCTTCCGATCAAATCCCCATCTCACACTCCATTCTTCTCCTCACTTTTAAAGCTTTACACTCTACTGCCCTTCCTTACATCTCAGCCCTAATTTCTCATTATGCACCATCCAGACTCTTGCGTTCTTCTCAAGGATGCTTCTTTCTACCCACTTTGTATCTAAAGCCCTCTCCCGCCTTAAACCTTTTTCACTGCCCCACACCTCTGGAATGTCCTTCCCCTCAGTACCCGACTAGCACCCTCTCCATCCACCTTAGGACACACTTGCTTAAAGAAGCGTATGAATAGCACTGGGAATAATACTGGACACGTTACATAAAGCTTGGCCTCCTGCAGACGCACTTACCAGAATTCCCTCCTACTGTCTCTGTACGTTCTCCCTACCTATCAATTAGACTGTAAGCTCCTCGGAGCAGGGACTCTTCTTCCTTAATGTTACTTTTATGCCTGTTGCACTTATTTCCATGACCTGTTATTTATACTATCTGTTATTTATTTGATTACCACATGTATTACCACTGTGAAGCACTATGTACATTAATGGCGCTATATAAATAAAGACATACAATACAAAGATAAAAAAAACAAGAAATAATCACAGATGAAGAAAGAAGAAGATGATGGAAGATTACAGAGAAGAATTTTGTTACCTGTCCTTGATCTTCACGGTGGATGGCGTGGATTGTGTTTCGTGACATCACGGTATGAGAGCTGGCTGATTCCCCAGGATTCGGAGGGCCAACTCTTCTAAAGGTAAGATAAATATTGAATGTACAGTACACTGGCGACACACTTTATTCGAGCTCGGCTAGTCCCACGAATTCGGGTATACCCGGGTGTATTGAGGTTTGTGACTGTTTTCTGCCCGAGTGCACTGAGGTATTTTCCAAGCAGGGATTGAAGCATTTTATTCCTGCTGGCTGCAATACTGCACAGTATATATATATATATACTGCATTACAATTCATGAATTTATGCCATCTGGTAGACACGCAAAGCATTGCAGCCTATTAAATCCTAATCATTATCATTTAACAGATCAGCCGCCCGTCAGCCAGGCATGAACCCAGGCTGGGAAGGCAAATACAACGGGGCTTGTCAGAGGTGAGGAGCGGCGCATTCCAGGTATCTGCCAGGTACATACTGGGTATTTGCTCGAATAAAGTGTGTCGGTGCAGTATGTGCTTTAATTTTTTCAGGTTATTTCATTGGATTTTTTTTTTTATATTTTCATTGCCCATTGACTGCTAATGTATTAATCTGTGCCTATTTATGATACAGATGAATACAGTGGGAGCCAATGCATTTTTTGGCAAATGCATTTCTTCTATTGACTGCTTTATTTTCTATGTCTTTTTATTGTTTAGATTAAATAGATTTGAATTGTCATGGTTTGTTTTTTTATTTTTGCAGATTGGTTAGCGATTTTATTTAATGATGTATTTTGGTGGCTACTGGTTTTAATTAATGTGTTGCCTAGTGGTTGTATGAATTCATTGTTGTTTGTTGCTGCTTTTAGGTATTAAATGTATTTTTTGGCTAGTGGTAGAATTTATGTAATTGATTGCATAGTGGTTTCATTTCTTTAATTGCTTGGTTGGCTAGTGCTTTTAATTTTTGTTTATGGGTGTTAAGGTGCTTGTTGTATCTGTTTTTGTATTGTGTTTTTTTGACATTCATGCTTTTGTAATAGTGTGACCATTGACTGCTATAGTAGCTTAAGCCCATATGATATGAGTATGATGTACTAGTATGCAACTCAATGGGTACAGGGTGGGTATAGTGGGTCTGGGGTGGATGGTTAGGCCTCCCAGGTGGATAGTGGGGCAGGGTGGGTTAACTCCTTTATTACTATAGCAGTTACTAACCGCTAAGGTGATTAAGGGGTAAGGGACCATTAGATTGTATTTTTTCTATGTATTGTTGCTGACATCGGAGGAAATGGCCCTGCAGTATGCTGATGAGGATACCCTTCATGTTGGCAGGGGTAAGTAGAACGGTTTTTATTTAATTTATTTATGCTGGCTGACTAATATTGTTTAATAATTGACAAATAATCTATTATCCATATATGGAAAATAGTTATTTTGCATATTAGTGTACTGTATGTGTTTTGTGGGGGGGAGTGTATTTATTGAAATGTAGGCCATGTTGTTGTTTTTTTAAATACAGGAATGGTACCGCAGTCCATCGGGGACACATGGGGACCACCCAAGGACCTCTGGATGCCCACAGGGACCACCCGAGGGCCCCCAGACATAGGTGGAAGCCACCCGTGGGACCTGGACACCTGTGGGGATGATCCGGTGTCCCCAGATACCCAGGGGGACCACCTGTGGACCAAGTTGTGGCCCACAATCACCCACGAGGACCACCTGGAGACCCACGGAGCCTAGTGGGGACCAACCGAGGGCCTCCAGACACACATTGGAACCCCCAAGGAACTCCCACTGGCCTGTGGTATTAATCCTATGTGTAAAAAAATAAATAATGGTTTTATGTGGGGACACAGGGTGTGGGTTGTGTATTGTTGTTTATTAAATATTGTAATGGTTTTTGGTGGCCTAGGAGGTGGCTAGTAGGGCTGTTGTGGTTATTTTTTTATATTGTGGGTAGTGGTGGTGGGTGAAGGGGGTATTAGCCCCAAGGATGGGTGTTAGGCCTACAAGGTGGGTAGCAGGAGGGTTAACCCCTTCATTACCATAGTGGTATTAACAGCTAAGGTAATGATTGGGTTAAGTCCACCCGTAAGCCCCTGCAAGGCCTAAACACCCACCAAGGGCCAAATACCACCTTAATCCACCTTGCTACCCACAATAAGCATGGCTCTGTCTTGCTTCTTCTCAGAAGCTTCACCCCACCTTCTTGCTAACATTTTGTGGCAGAACAATTTAGAGAGAATCTCCATTCTGGAGCGGCGATCAGTCTCGATAAACTGATCGGGGCTACTAGAATTGAGCGAGTTTGAGAAGATGGCGATAATTGGCTTGTCGCCGCGCATTTGGTGGGGGTTTTTTCCGGCAAAAAAGTGGCGTTTTTTGCTCTTATCGTCAGCTTATCAGGGTTTACTGAATAGCAGTAGGCTTTTTTGGCGATAAGCTGGCGTTAAGGGGTTTATCGCTGCTTATAGCATGAGGCCCTAAGGGAGGATTTGTTCCTATATAATACACCTAGTTTGGCATAGATTTTGGATGTCAAGGTATCAATGTGCAACCCAAATGTTAAATGGGAATCAAACCATATGCCCAAATATTTGAAACTAGTAACAGGGGCTAGGATAGTATTAGAGTTGGTTCTGATCTGTAGCTCCTTCATTGGAAGCTTTTGAAATTTAGCCTTGATCACAAATACCACAGTCTTGTAATTGTTTAAAAACAGTTTGTTTTGGGAAATCCAATTTTGAAGTCTCGAAAAGTCAGATTGAAGTACGTGTCCAAGGTCAGAGAGGTTAGGGTTGTGTGCATATAAGATTGTGTCATCCGCATACAAGTGTATTGAGGCTCCCTTACAAGCTGTAGGAAGATCATTAATGTACACTGAGAAGAGTTGGGACCCCAGAACAGAGCCTGTGGGACACCACAGGTGATATCCAAGGGGTTGGATTTAGTGCCTGAGATAGACACTGTGACAGTGAGGGGGTAACCAGGCATTATAATAATGGTTACGTCCCCTTGGTTGCCCCTGAACTGTGTTTTGAGGGTCCTAGAGTGTCAGCTCTTGGACCCGTGTATTGTGCATGCATTACTGTACCATGTAATAAAATACTCAATTACAATTTTTTATGTTTTAATCTTTCCAGGAGTGCTAGCAAGTGGAGATGATCAGGCTGTGAATTTCAGGGTAGGTTTGACAGAGAAATTTATTTCAGATTGCATCTATTTTGCGGGGTTCCAAAGTTACTGGAGACCCCAAAAATGTACCTGGGATTCAGGTTTGATTCCCGGCTACATTGAAGCGCAGTGCTCTGGTCAAAATCCTACCATGAAAACGTTGTGGTTGCTCACCGCTAGTCTGCCTGCTTCAGCACAGACCAGAGAGTAAAACAGGGCACCAGGGTGTAAAGTATACCCAGAACTATACAGGGATCCCCCAGTTTAATGACGGATGTCCAGTGTTTGCCCAGACCCCATAAACCTAGTATAAAGGTATATAAGTATAAGCCAGACTGAGTCGCGACATTGTGCTAACTTACCTTCTCCTTTACATATTCCTATTCCCCTTGACTTAGAGACTAAGGTGGGTGGCAGGAAATAGGGACACAGTTTAGGGAAATGGTGGAGGTTTATCCCAGCTTGGAGAGCATAAGGCTCCAGGCGTCTGAGGCCAACTCAGCAATGGGTCAGGCCAGTTCTTATGTCACCATGGGCTCTGGTATAGAGAGCTGGTACTTCCGGGTTCAGACAGGGTTTGCATTGGTAGGAGACCGTTAGTGGTACCGAGAGAGTATAGGCAACAGTTGTTACAGGTATCCCACTCCATACCACTGGTGGGGCATCAGGGGGTCTCACAGATGAGAGCCCAGCTGTTGCAGTATTGCTACTGGCTGGGGGCATCGGGCTGTGGCAGAGTTCTGCCATGCCTGGGATGCCTGCCAGCAGGTATGTAAGTGAGTGATCATGTGAAGGCGCTCCTGAATCCGTTACAGGTAATTGGGCAGGTAATACAGGTAATTTCCAAGGGGTAGCTATAGACATAGTGGAACCCTTCATGATCCCCAGTTGGTCTGGCAAGCGTTACATACCCAGGGGGGTAGGTTTTTCTACCCAGGACCCTGAGGCTGTTGTACTTGCCACCATCACTGCTTGGGCAGGAGCAGTAGCATTGTTAGATATTTTCACTAGAGTAGGTTTCCCTAGTGAGATTCCAACTGATAAAGGGTCACAATTCATACATGAATTGTTACAGGGTCTCTAGGATGTGTGCAGAATGAAGCACCAGCGCACAACCCCTTTTCACCCAGGGAAATGGTTTATGTGAGAGGTTCAGTGGAACCCTGAAGCGGATGCTTCAAGCATTTATAGAGGTTAAAGGAACAGAGTGGGAGATTCACTTACAGCACTTGCTGGTTGCATACCGCGAGGTACTGCCAGAATCTACCAGGGTCTGTCCCTTCAAGCTGCTATATGGTTGCAGGGTCCAGGAACCTCTTGACTTACTCCATGAGGGGTGTCAAGGGGTGGCTACCAATGCTGATGCTTCTGTGCTACAGTATGTGGTAACTCTCAAGGACCGGTTGGAAATGCTTATGGGATTAGCACAGGCTAATCTCAGGGAGGCTCAGACCAAGCAGCAGACTTGGTGTTACTACAATGCCCATAGCAGATCATTCATCCCAGGACAGCAGGTAATTGTTCTGAAGCCCACTCAGCAGAACAAATGAATGCTGCCTGGTCTGGACCGTACCCAGTTCTCAGGAAGATGAATGAGTGCAACTATGTTGTACAGGTAGATGGGGAGACAGAGAGAAATTGGGTTTATCATGTTAACATGTGTAAGGAGTATTTTACCCAGTGTGTGGCATCAGTGCTGGCTTTTTGTAGCCCACTGATGGGGACAAGGCGAGCAATGCTCTGCCTGACCTAGTGAAATCTAGGCAGGGTGGCACAGTGGAGCAGTTAGAGATAGAGTCCCAGCTCAGTGCAAAGCAGCGTGTGCAAATCAAGGCTATGTAAGAGCAGCATAGGGTTCTGTTCCCGGATAAGCTGGGCAGAACACATATCCCAGATCATCCAGTGGAGACTGGTGATCAAAGACCTCTGCATAAGCATGCCTATTAGGTATCAGCAGAGGTAAAAGGGAGCAGAGAGAGGGAAGTGGAAGAGATGCTGGCCCTAGGGGTAATGGTACCATCACAGAGCCCTTGGGCTTGTCTGGTAGTCCTAGTATCTGAGAAGGACAGTACCACTTGGTTCTGTGTGGACTACCGGCAGAGCAATGCCCAGATGGTGTCAGATACTGATCCCATGTCCCGCATGGAGTAGCGGGTAGATGAGCTCGTCGGGACAAGGTATCTGACCACCAGGGGTTTGTCCAAAGGGTATTGGCAAATCCCACTGACCAAGGACGCTAGGGAGAAGGCATCATTTATCACTTCAAGTGGTATCTATATATTTTTGGTGATGCCATTTGGGATGAGGAATGCCCTGGCTACCTTCCAAAACCTGGTCAGTAGGATACTGGAAGGGATGCAAAGGCATACTTGAATAACATTTCTGCAGTTGGTAAGTTGTGGGACTTACATTTAGTTTCTGTAGCTGCAGGGCTGCAGAGGTTTAGGGAGGCAGGGCTGACACTGAAGCCTACAAAATGTGTAGTGGGTATGGCAGAGGTACTGTACCTGGGGCACAAAGTGGGTGGAGGGCACCTGAAGCCAGAACCAGAAAGGGGGAAAGCAATAGGGAAGTGGCCAGTCCCTAGGACAAGAAGCAGGTTATGGGGTTTTAAGGCACTGCCGGGTACTACAGGAAGGTTGTTTGCCAGTACAGCGCCGTGGCCAAACCGTTGACTGACGACCCAAAAGCGAAACTCAGTTCTGGTGGCCTGGTCTCCTGCCTGTGAAACAGCATTTCAGGCACTGGAGACAACCCTGGCTAGTGCACCCATGCTGGCTGCACCAGCCTGCAGCAAAACATTCCTGCCCAGGGAAGTGACATATGCCCCTGTGGAGAAAATGTGTCTGGCCATAATTGGGGTGCTGAAGAAACTGCAACCCTACCTATATGGCTGGTCATGTATAGTGCTCACTGATCACAACCCTCAGAAGTGGCTACAAAGGATGTCGGAGGAGGGGGGCAAGTTGCTATACTGGAGTCTTGTATTACAGGAATTTGACTTCGCCATCCAACACAAGAAAGGCAGCAGGCATGGGAATGCTACTGGACTCTCCCGAAAGGATATCGCAAATGAGCCAAAAACCTCAAGAGTCTCTGGGTATGTGAACCCAACAGAAGAGGTGGTTGCCACAAATCCCTCAGCTTGAAGGGGGAGGTGTGCCGTGAGCAGGTAACCAGGCTTTATAATAAAGGTTTAGCCCACTTGGTTGCCCCAGAACTGTGTTTTGGGGATCCTAGAGTGTCAGCTCTTGGACCCGTGTATTGTGCATGCATTACATGTACCATGTAATAAAATATTCGACAATTGCAATTTTTTATGTTTTACTCTTTTCAGGAGTGCTAGCAAGTGGTGACGACAAGGCTGTGAGTTTCAGGGTAGGTTTGACAGCGAAACTTTTTTCAGATTGCATCTATTTAGTGGCGTTCCAAAGTTACTGGAGACCCCAAAAATGTACCCGGGATTCAGGTTAGATTCCCGGCTACATTGAAGCGCAGTGCTCCTGTCAAAATCCTACCATGAAAGCATTATTACGGCTATCCGCTAGTCTGCCTGCTTCAGCACAGACCAGAGAGTAAAACGGGGCAACAGAGTGTAAGGTATACCCAGAACTATACAGGGATCCGCCAGCATAATGAGGGGATGTCCAGTGTTTGCCTACACCCCCTAAACCTAGTATAAAGGTTTGGGGATTACTCCAGCCAGGGATAAGGCTGTGAGAGTTTTAAAAGTAAAGTTAAAATGTTTAAAAGTCTAGTTTGCTGTGTTTAAGAAATAAAGGATAGGGTAAGGGGAACAGTGTAGTTTTTATACTCTATTTCATACACCAAAGGACTGTAACACATTTTAGCAGCACAATGTATGAACGTATATTTTATTAAGCAGCAGTGTTTTAAAATATGTTTAAACTTTATACATTAAACCAGACAGGGTCTAACATCATAGGGACAGAGGGGGGGGAGGGGGAGGGGGCTCCTGGCCACCTGGCCTTTGGTGCGAGTGAGTCTAATCCCAGGTCTGTAGATCAAAGTCACACTAGTTGCCAGGGGTGTGAAAGCCATCAAAACAGGGTAGCTGAATTAAGTGTTCAAATCCTGGCCAGTTGTCACCTTCCTAGACTTGGAGGCACTGAGCCTGCGTGGAGATTTGAATAGTAAGTGGACAAGATGGCGGTTTGTGCAAATGCTCCCTCACTTTTCTAAATCCATAGGTGCCATCTTTCACAAACCTGGCAAAGTGTGTGTGTGGCTAGAGGTGAAGCTCCCACGCTTGTGGGTTGGCAGTAATGCTATGGGACTGACTTTGCAAATGTTATAAAAAAGTTAGTAGCCAGCCCAGAGAGTAGTTTTTCTCCCAAAGATTCCTAAGAATAGATTCCAGATTTCTAAGGAGATTCCTAAGAGATCAGAACCCCAATCCGACCTGTGATTCCAAGGTTCAAAGTGTGTAACCTTCACGGAGGGTCGGACCGACCCAAAGAAACCTTGCGGAGACAGCAAGGAAACAGAAACTTTTCTGCTTATAGCCTTGTAGCTAAGTCACACTTTCAGTATCATTTGGAGTGGAAAGTGCGGGAGCTGCTGGAGGCTCATGCCGATTTGAGCTCCAGAACATTTCGGGCTAAGACCTGGTCAACCAAAGGACTATTTAAAGACTTATTCAACTATTGTAATCCAATGTGTGTTTGCCTGTTTCTACGGAATAAATTACAATTTATTTTACTTATTGGCTTTGCTCAGTGATATGATCCCGGTATAAATGAGTAAGCACCTTGTCTCCCTTGACAGACACATGTTGGGATCTACCTGATAGGTAGGAATGAAACCAGTTTAAAGCATGCTTCCCTATTCTAGAGCACTGGATTTTGTTTAGCCAGGTAACATGACCATCAAATTAGTATTAATTATACTATTATTATCTTGCAGGCTCCAGAGTGATGGATGGTGCATCAAATTCATTCCAGTGAGGACATGGAAATTTCCACCCAGGGGAGAGTGTAGCATTTGTGTCCAGACTGCCTCTCTGCCTCCTGTCACGTAAGCCCTGATAGCTACAGGCTGTGTCAGGTTATCCTAGGGGCATTGAGCCCCCCACCCCACATGCTGACTCTCTGACTGACTGAAGTGATGGTGACTCAGAGTCTTTGTTTAGCCACTCATGATACAGACCTTGTGCCCTCCCCTTCTGGAGTCTCAGAGAGTAAGTGCCAAATTATGAGTTCTCTTCCATCCCTCCTAGGGAGAGGAGGTGTGTGCTGCTCCTCCCAGATGGGAGTGAGACATGCCAGTCAGTCCCTCCTGGGCTGGCTGGTAAAAGAGAGATCAGAGGCCTCAAGACTACCAAAGAGCCCAGCACCATCCAGAGTCCTGGGATGCTCTGACATCCATTGGTATCCACTGTATACCATCTGCAGTGACTGACAAATAAAGCTTTTTGTTTTATATGCCCCTGCCTGAGTCTACAACCTATTGGGCAGGGGTGTGAAAGAAGTCAGTTCTTGTGGGAACTGTCTCTGGGAATCATGGAGCCCACAGGAACTGGAGGCACTGACACCCATGAGTGAAGATTAAGATCACCAAAAGCCTGTCCTGTTCCCCACAATATCGTGGACCACTCAGCTCTCCTGGACCCTCACAGGTATGCATGCACAACAAAGAGCAGTAACCAGTAGCAATATCTTCCAGAGAGGTGAGAAACTGTGTTACATACATACATACATAATGTAATTCCAACTGCAACAGAACTATTATCCCGTTTACATCTCTTAGTATATCTGAGTTGATTAGGCCCAGCCTCTCTCTTAATTTGTGTTGATATTGTTTGAGTATTTAAGTCAGTCTATATTGGCTGTGCCATATGGCTGTATAACATCTTTTGCATCACATATGAAGTGTCTGACTGTCTGAGGAGTTAAAATTGGAGGTGAAGAATACATGAGGTACTGGATTCTACAATACGTCAACAACTCTTTAACTATGAAAAGTTACACTGACCTGCCTGGTCTGATTTTATGCACCTGCTCTTTCAACTCCTCCTCACCGTATCCTTCAATACGTGGAAACTCACGCTCATGCTTTTCTCTTCCTGCATCTCATTATGCCCTCCCTATTGCTTTTCCTGTTTGCCATTTCCTCACACCTTTGGAAATTTTTCTATTCTCTCCAACTCTTCACTCCTCCTATCCACATTTCCTCTCTCCTTTCCTCCACCCATGCTTGTGCCCATACACTGCACCAATATTTACACCCCTCTTTCCCAATAATGTCTACACCCCTCAATAAGAAGCACCCCCCACAAATCCAAATATCCCTCTCTTCTTATCCTGCATCCAGCCATATTCACACCTACGGTACTCTCACCCATGTCTGCCTCCTCCCTCCCTACTAAGGGTATTAACCCATCAAACTTAATACCTATTCCTTGTTTCCCTTCTCCTGTGCCCTCTGGAATGTTTACTCTCTGACTAAAAAGGCTCTCGCCTCTGTTCTGGATATTCACTCTTGACACTCTGTATCCTAACGGCATCAACATTGATTGGGAGATTATACATTTTTTATAATTCAATGTCTATGGACATTCTACGTGTGAGCATTGGATTTAGGTATCTGTTTCGGATTGCGTAGGGGTTCTTTTGGGTTCAATTTTAGGTATATGTGCCTCTATTATGTATACATCATATTCCCTATATACACACATTATGGGCTATACTGTATGTTTCACATGTACTGTATATGTATTCTCTACCTTCTAGTTTCAAACATACATTTGTTTAGGATTTATGTGTGTTCTACTTAAGTTGGTATTCAATTAACTTATATGGATCATTATATACTCATATTTGCTACATTATGTGCTTTATGCAGTAGCTTACCATACAAATAATTGTTTTTTCAAATAATGTTTTTTTGATATTTGTGTATGAATACATTATACTAAGTTTAAGTAGTCCTGCTTATATTCACTCATAACTTCATGTCCTATCTTGTGATTTTACTCATTACAGCATTGTAGCCTATTATGGATAGATTATAAGTTAATATATTTAAACGTTTTTTGAGAATTTTGTATATTTATTTATACAACTGTGTATTTTCATTTTGATGCTTTATGCAGGTATATTTTCATTTTGGAAGGCTGACATGGTATCAATGCGGCTATTGCATGAGACTCTGCATGCAAGATGTCGGTTGTGTCCATTCATTTTCATTTGATTTTATTTATATCACAGATACAACTTATTTATATATTTGCTTAGGTTATATTTTACTATTATATATTAGTTATTTAGTGTAGTCTATTCTTTTCGTTTCTAGTTATCCATCTTTTTTGTGGGTTCAGATGTATATTACACTAGGGTTGTGGTGATTATTACATGTATTTTACATTATTTGTTCTTATAGATAATGATGAAATACACCACCTAAAATTTTATAAGTATAGTGATGTCTTATACATACATATTCATATTCATATTCACGATATTTAGATATTTTTCATTTTTTTATTGTTGTTTTCATGTTTATGTCTTTTTATGGTTTACATTCTTGAGCTATGCACATTAATATGACTTATATGGTTGTTTCTATTTCTATTTTTATTTCATTAACACTGCTTTATGGCCCCTCCCACCATTCCTGTTTCCATCTCACCCGGTTCATGGATACAACCAATCACTTAGTGGTTGGTGTAATCAATCATGTTCCAGATTACACCTGGATGATGGGAGGAACCATATATATATATATATATTGCATCATTCACAAGCCTAACTACCCTTTGATAAAGTGCCCTGAGAGGTGGGAAACGCGTCAGGGGAAGTGTCCTGTTTTTAGATGTTGGCTATCATGCCCAATAAAGTGATTTAATTTTATTTGCCTACTACAAGCTTCATTTTCTATCCAGCAGTGCCCCATGGCTTCTCCTTTTTTGCTATTGTCAACTACCTCACTGGGAGCACGCTTCGGAACGAGGTACCAACAGGAAGGGCTTATACCAACTCTCAAATTCAATGGATTCTACCCGCAGTTGCGAGTGATGCCCGAGCACTAGCTGCTGTGCTAGGGGCCGGATTGGATTGTACAGAGACCTCTCACCGGGGTGAGTCGTATTCAGTGACGTCACAGCCAGCTTGACGGCCCGGACGAGCGTTCACCAGGCCACTCAGGCACCGTTGCAGCAGATCGTACAGAGTCTTTGATCGGAGGGGACCCCGGAGCCATTGTGAAAAGGTGAGCCTGCCTCTGTATATACCATTTATGCTTACATCACTACGGGGAAGCTCGTTAGGCTCTTATGGCTCCACGGATGGGGACACCCACACACGGACCTCTGTCATTGTTTACCCTGCATTTTGGACATTGGTGACCTGTTATTCAACTTTATTAGTACCCAGCTTGGGCATCACTCCCACTTTATGACTTATGGACTGTACCTTGTTCCTTCAACTATATATCATATCCACGTGACCTGCATTGCATTTTTTCTTGAAGCACATGCAAAGGACTTGTCCTGTTCTTCACATCATAGAATAATTTCACGTTCTCCCAAAATAGTCGCTGATCATCTCCTCTTTAAATCCCTCTCCTGGCTTCCCATCAAGTTTCCGATCACCTACAAAAGTTCTTACCTTCAAGGCTGCCCACTCATTTTCTTCTCCTTATATACCAGCTTTGATATCTCGTTATGCCCCTGCTCATCTCCTGTGTTCTACTCATAACTGTCTCCTTTCCACCCCCTATCACTTCTACTGTTCTTTCTCACCTTAAACCGTTTTCCCTCACTAGACTTTACCTGTGGAACTTCCTCACACTCAGAATATGCCAAGTACCTACACTTTCCATGTATAAAACAAAGATTAAAACTCACCTCTTAAATGAAGGACTACAATAGCCTAGTGTGGCGAAAATGGGGGTAATCAGCGCATTAATAAAGGCAGTGGGCTCGGCTGGTTACCCCTATTTCATATTGGGGATGAAGGGGTTAATTTTATATGCTGTTCCCCTGTACCATTCTCCCCTATATGCATTGTTGTCCCCTTTTTGCAGGCTAGTCACTACATGCAGTGCTGAAGAACAGGAGCCGTTCCACCCTGATTTTTGGTGTGCAGCCTCAGTTTAACCCCCCAAGTACACACATATTAAAAATATAACTTTGTCGTAAGGGAAACATATATTTTTGATAAAGTGCCTTTCTGTTGCAATTTTAAAATGTACCGGCAGGATGCTATTTTTTTCTGCCTGCCTTCGTAATGCATTAAGGAACAAATGTTATGCATACATGAGCCCCCTGTTGGGATGAAAGACCCCAGATTCATAAAGTGTCACTTAATCAGGATGTTTTTGAGTAGCAGATCCTGTTACTCATCCTAGATATTTCACACCTTGGGACCAAACTCCAGACATTGCGTCCCCAGAAATGAGTGGCCCCTTTTTACTTAGCAGTGCTACCAAACTGCTTACTGAGCATGCTCAGAGTTACCTGGGTTGGCTGTAGGATTTGCCCATGTGACATGGCAGGTTCTGATAGGAGGAAGCTAATTCCTTGCCAATGGGATGAGGCTAATGTAACACTTCACATGCCCTTGTCCTTAAAAAGGCCTGTACCCCTCATTGCTGTTGCTGTTGTTGTTGTTGCTGTGCGGTTGTTGTTGCTGTTACCTGATTTCTTCAAGCATTTAAAACTACCAGAAAAGACTTTGCCCATTCACAGAAGAGTTGGACTGGCTATTTATTTGGCAATTTGCAAAAGGACTACATTTTAAAAGACAATCTTCTGGTGCTTTGCACCTTTCTGGACATTATCCTCTGTTTCTCTACCCATAAGTGTAATTATTAAGTTTATTCTGCAGTTGTCGTGTGTTTGCCTATCAAGGGAATAAATCTCAGATTTTTTTGCTCAACCTGTTCTGCTCAATCAGGATCCACGAAATATAAATGTGTTATTAAATGCTTCTCCCGTCACAGGCGTTTAAAACTCCTCCCCCACTCAAAGCCCAAGGTTTGCCCTGGCCACCTCCTCTGGTGGTTGGGCTGACCTGAGGGTTTTTGAAGTCATTAGGTCTTGGGGATTGTCCTGCCGGGAGAGGCCATCAGCGTTCCCATGCTCACTGCCTTTCTTGTGCTGAATGGTGAAGTCACAGTCTTGCAAGGCAAGGCTCCCGATCAAGAGCTTGGCATTCTCTCCCGACACCCGCTGTAACCAACTTAGGGGGTTATGGTCCGTTATAAAGGTGAAGGTTCTGCCATACAGAGAGTGCTGTAGCTTCTTTAGCGCCCATACTATGGCCAGACACTCCTTCTCAATAGTGGCATATGCCACTTCTCTGGGCAGCCGCTTGCAGCCCAGAAACATCATTGGAGGTTCCCTGACCTCCTCCCCCACCTGGCTGAGCACAGCACCAATGCCAAAGTCTGAGGCATCAGTCTGCACCAGAAACTTCTTGGAATAATCTGGAGTGGCAAGGATGGGTGCAGTCTTCAAAGCTTGAAATGCTTTTTCCCAGGCTGGAGAACAGACTACCAGCACAGACAGTCGCTTCTGGGTCAAGTCAGTCAGGGGTTTAGCAATGGCACTATACTGGGGAACAAACTTCCTGTAGTAGCCGGCAGTGCCTAGAAATGCCATGACCTGCTTTTTGGTTTTGGGAGTGGGCCACTGCACTACTGCCTCTACCTTAGCTGGTTCTGGCTTGAGGTGCCCTCCACCCACCCTATGCCCTAGATATAAAACTTCAGCCATCCCTACTAAGCACTTGGTGGGTTTTAAGGTGAGACCTGCCTCCCTAATCCTGGCTAGCACCGCAGCTACATGAATTAAGTGTGATACCAGGAGTTACTGAACACAGCAATATCATCCAGATAAGCCCTTGCAAACCCTTGCATGCCCTCTAGCAAACAATTGACCAGGCATTGGAAGGTAGCCGGTGCATTCTTCATCCCAAATGGCATCACTAAGAACTCAGAGGCCACTTGGGGTGATGAAAGCTGACTTCTCCCTAGCCTCCTGGGTCAAAGGGATCAGCCAGAACCCTTTACTGATATCCCTGGTGGTCAGATACCTTGCCCCCGCAAGTTCATCCAGCAACTCATCCATGCGGGGCATGGGGTAGGCATCTGAAACTGTCCCTGCATTGAGCTGCCGGTAGTCCACATAGAACCGGGTGGTCCCATCCTTCTTAGGCACTAGGACTACCGGACAAGCCCAAGGGCTCTGGAATGGTACATTTACCCCCTAGGGCCAGCACCTCTCCACCTCCCTCTCTATACTGCCCTTCACCTCTGCTGACACTCTATAAGCGTGCTTATGCAGAGGTCTCAGATCCCCTGTAAGCACTGGGTGCTCAGTGATGTGTGTTCTCTCTGGTTTGTCTGTGAACAGAGCCCTATACTGCTCTAGCATAGCTCTGGCATCTGCTCTCTGCCTGACACTCAGCTGAGCCCCCAACTCCACCTGCTCTATGGTACCTCCCTGCCTAGCCTCCCGTAGGAGATCTGGCAGAGTTATGTCCTCCTTGAGCATATTGATGTGATAGACTTTGATCCTCCCTGTCTCCCTCTCTACACTGTCTGCCACCTCTGCTGATACTCCATAGATATTCTTATGCAGAGGATGCAGATCACCTGGGAGCACAGGCTGATCTGTACTATGTGCCCTGCCCAGCTTGTCTGAGAACAGGACCCTAGGCTGCTCTACCCTAGCCCCAGCTTCTGCCCCTGCCTGCCTACCTCCCAGGGCCCCTAGCTCAACTAGGACCCCCCTAGGAAACCCTATCCTACCTAAGAGGCCGGGCACTGCCTGAGCTACTTCCTGAAACATGTTCCCCATTCCTGGTAACAGGTTCAGGAGTATCTGCACATAATCACCCGCTTTACCCTCTGGCTGGCAGGCATCCCAGGGGTGGCCAAAGTCTGCCACTGCCCCTGCTGCCTCCGGCCAGAAGTAAGGCTGCAACAGCTGGGTTCTCATGTGAGTGACCGCCTGATGCCCCACTAGTGGACTGGGGAAGGCTACCTGCAACACTTGCTGCCTACCCTCCCTGGGTCCCACTAACCATCTTCTACCTGTCCAGCCCCTGGCTAACCCGGTAGAACCTGGCTCCCTACCCCAGAGCCCGCGGTGCCACGGCCTGTGGTCTGCCCCCCCGCTTTCCCAGGACACGGACGCCCGCAGTCCCATACCTTCTAAGCTGGGGTCAGCTTTCACCGCATCCCTATCTGCTGTCCCTAATTCTAACCACCCACCCTTAGTCTCTAAGTCAGGGGTAACAGGGACAGGTAAAGGGAACAGTAAGTCAGTCACTGGTCGCAACTCAGTAGTCTGGCTTACCTGTCTGGTCTCCGCAGAGGCCACTGGAACCGTTGGTCCAAAATGCAGGGGGACAGAGGTTGATTCGGCTGTGACTCCTGATGACAGGCTCTTAGGAATCACCGCAACAGCAGGCAATTCTGCAGCAACCACACAGATCACAGGCTCCAGGTTATTGCTAAGGCGCACCTCAGCAGTTTCCCTGGACCAAACCCCCACCTCCCTCATGCCATGATTGGCACCCCCATCCAAAATGATCTGGGCACCCTGTAAGGACCGCAGCCCTCCATCAGGCATGGTTCTTTGCATCCCGGTGCCCGGGAGCAAATCTTCTGGCTGCACCAGAATAACAGCCACACCCAAATCTGGCAAGCTCCCTGCTTGCCGGTCACCAAAGGTAACCCTCCGTGGGTGCCTGCTCAGGACATCAGCAGGCTGTATCTCGACTGATGCACTTGGACATCCTCTGCTCACTGCTGCTGGCTCTGAGGTGACAACAGCAGCATCTGCCTGGGACATCCCTCTTGGTTGTGGCTCCCTGGCTGTGCTCTGTTCCTCTGTGTGGGCCAGCCCAATCTAGGTTACTGGCCCTGCAGCTTGTGAACGTTGCCCCTGATGGGGTCCCGCAGACCGCGCACGGTCCGGGCAATGTGGCCGGATGTGGCCCACCTTGTGGTAATGATAGCACCGTCTCTCAAGCTTGAACTCCCCAGTATAGGGCGTATCGCCCCCCACTGTATGTTTGGGAGTCCGCTGAGGTGCAGACTGGTCCCCCCTAGCCGGAATGGCTGCCTCTCTGTGGACTGCTGCGTTGCTCACCAAGGCTCTGCTGGTTACATATTCATTTGCTGGCTCTGCTGCTTCCATAGCAGTTACTCTGGGAACGTCCTGTTCCCCGCTGACAAGGTGGGAGTGAGGGGGCCTTCCAAGCGCTGTCGACAGGAGCTCGAGTCGCTGTTCATAGCTAAGCCCTTCTCCCCAGGCGGTGAGGAGTGCAATGAGTTCAGAGGTAGCAAGTCCGGTCGCCGCAGCAACTGATCCATCTGCACCCCCTGGCACCACGCCACCCTCTTCCAGGCGGTCACTGACATCCTCCCGCTGTCCTTGCAGCCCCGGAGCTGGAGAAATGATCTGCACTCCGGGATGAGTACTGTCTGCTGGCAGGACCATCCTGCCCTCATATTCTTCTAAATCCTCCTCCAGCTGACTCTTTGAACGACCGTCTGTCGTGAAGCCGTACCCCACACATCTCTCCACTATCTGCACCTGGTTCCAGGTACAAAACCTTCCTGAGCGTGGACTCATGGTGCCACTGGGGTATGGGTCCAGAGACAAGTGAATTATCTCGTGCTTCTTTGGAAGTGTGTGTAAGTTGCCACTTGTCTGAGGAGCTTGCAATTACAAGGTCCTCACTATGTTACAGAACACTGCAATATAGGCTCAATCAGTATCTCACCAGCTGCCACCAGTTTTAAATGCCTGTGACGGGAGAAGCATTTAATAACACATTTATATTTCGTGGATCCTGATTGAGCAGAACAGGTTGAGCAAAATAAACTGAGATTTATTCCCTTGATAGGCAAACACACGACAACTGCAGAATAAACTTAATAATTACACTTACGGGTAGAGAAACAGAGGATAATGTCCAGAAAGGTGCAAAGCACCAGAAGATTGTCTTTTAAAATGTAGTCCTTTTGCAAATTGCCAAATAAATAGCCAGTCCAACTCTTCTGTGAATGGGCAAAGTCTTTTCTGGTAGTTTTAAATGCTTGAAGAAATCAGGTAACAGCAACAACAACCGCACAGCAACAACAACAACAGCAACAGCAATGAGGGGTACAGGCCTTTTTAAGGACAAGGGCATGTGAAGTGTTACATTAGCCTCATCCCATTGGCAAGGAATTAGCTTCCTCCTATCAGAACCTGCCATGTCACATGGGCAAATCCTACAGCCAACCCAGGTAACTCTGAGCATGCTCAGTAAGCAGCTTGGTAGCACTGCTAAGTAAAAAGGGGCCACTCATTTCTGGGGACGCAATGTCTGGAGTTTGGTCCCAAGGTGTGAAATATCTAGGATGAGTAACAGGATCTGCTACTCAAAAACATCCTGATTAAGTGACACTTTATGAATCTGGGGTCTTTCATCCCAACAGGGGGCTCATGTATGCATAACATTTGTTCCTTAATGCATTACGAAGGCAGGCAGAAAAAAATAGCATCCTGCCGGTACATTTTAAAATTGCAACAGAAAGGCACTTTATCAAAAATATATGTTTCCCTTACGACAAAGTTATATTTTTAATATGTGTGTACTTGGGGGGTTAAACTGAGGCTGCACACCAAAAATCAGGGTGCTGGCTCACTCCGTTCCTAAATTAGCAGTCTTAATGGAACGGCTCCTGTTATTCAGCACTGCAGGTAGTGACTAGCCTGCAAAAAGGGGACAACAATGCATATAGGGGAGAATGGTACAGGGGAACTGCATATAAAATTAACCCCTTCATCCCCAAAACGAAATAGGGGTAACAAGCCGAGCCCACTGCCTTTATTAATGCGCTGATTACCCCCATTTTCGCCCCACCTAGACTCATGGCTAATGCCACATACCCACAGTCACTTCTACCAATGACTGCCTTCTACTGCACATTCCCTCACCCGCTGTCTCATTAAATTTACCATCAGACTACTTAGATTGTTAGTTCTCCACGGCAGTAGTTTCCTATTCTATGATCTTTATGTATTTGTTACACTTATTGTACTATAATCCCCTCTACTGTATTGTCTCTCTTGTAAAGCGCTAAGTACTTCTGTGGGTGCTATATAAATAAAGCTATACATACATATAAAGCTATACATAGCAGCCATGTATGTGAGGTCAGTTAGGAGTCCTCACAGTGTATTTTAGGCTGTAACAAACTTTTTGGTGGTTTACTTTTCCACATTCACAACAAAATATTGGGCACAACTGTTCCTTTAAGGCAGGCCTGCACAACTCCAGTCCTCGAGGGCCGCAAACAGGCCAGGTTTTCAGGATATCCCTACTTCAGCACAGCTGGCTCAATTAGTGGCTCAGTATGACTGAGCCACTAATTGAGCCAGCTGTGCTGAAGTAGAGAAATCCTGAAAACCTGGCCTGTTTGCGGCCCTCGAGGACTGGAGTTGTGCAGGCCTGCTTTAAGGCAAAGCACAAAGCAAAAAAAAGTGTGTGTACCGATCACGCACATTTTAATTGAAACTTTTGTCTTTTGTCACTGTTTTATCAAAGAAATTGTATTTGTAATGGTGATGTTTTTAATAAAAATCAAAACACAATTTTAGTGCCAAACACAAAGAAGTTTGACTTAGAACGTGTTTTAGCTATTTGTACTTCTATATTTATAGTAAACTAGCTTTTGTGCCTGGAATCGCACGGGGAATGTAATATTGAATACATGTCCCCGACTCCGCCCCCCCCCCACTGCTTGATGTAGTGCAGGGTGAGATTTGTCTCTGTCTGTGTGTGTTTGTGTGTGTGTGTGTCGGTCTGTGTGTGTGTGTCGGTCTGTGTGTGTGTGTGTCCCCCCGCTGCAGGAACATGTCCCTGGCCCTCCCCCCTCCCCACGGCACTGGCGGCACATCTCCCCGTGCTGCTGTGGCATTGCCTCCCCCCCTGTACCTGCACCACACTGTGATGTTCCTCCCTGTACCTGCAGCACACTGATGTCCCCCCCTGTACCTGCACCACACTGTGATTCCCTCCCCTGTACCTGCACCACACTGTGATTCCCTCCCTCGTTACCTGCACCACACTGTGATTCCCTCCCTCGTTACCTGCACCACACTGTGATTCCCTTCCCCTGATGGAGATACAGAGACACGGCCGGAGCAGACTCCACCCGGAGCAGCCCCCACTCTCTCCCCCCGGCATAGCTGCGGACACGGCTGTGTGTCCTGCTGCTGGTGCAGCTGGAGCAGCCTCCCCTCTCTCCTTCTCCACCCCCTTACCCCCCCCCCCCCGCAGTGGTACAGAGACACGGCCGGAGCAGCCCCCGCCTGGAGCAGCCCCCACTCTCTCCCCGGCAGAGCTGCGGACATGGCTGTGTGTGTCCTGCTGCTGGTGTGCCTTCTGAGATTGCAGCCCCCCTCTCTCCTTCTCCTCCCCCCCCAGCAGAGGTACAAAGACATGGCCAGAGCAGCCACCAGCCAGAGCAGTGCCCACTCTTTCCCCAGATGGAGCTGCGGACACGGCGGTGTGTGTCCTGTTGCTGTGTAGCCAGCACCCCTGGCAGAGGTATGGGGACACGGAGAGTGCTCTGAAGCTCACTGAGGGGGGGTTCTCGGTACATCACTCAGGGGGGGGGTGTTCGGTGCATCACTCAGGGTGTGTGTATCTCCAGTGCTGCCTTCCTCCTCTCCGGTGACTCCTCCTGGTGGAAGCTCGAAACACTGACGGCCTCTTCTGCCAGCAGTGACGTCACTTCCATCACCAGTGACTTACGTCTCCATCAACTTCATTCACTGCGAGGCAATTTTGCGCATGTGGTAGGTATGCCCAAAGAAGTTTCACTTCAAAAAGAAAAACCTACTTCACATTAGGGAGGCTATCTTTTGTTGACGTCTGCAGCATCATTTATTGCTGTGAATCAAAAGGAGGGCGGCAGAAAGGAGGAAGATGGCATATGTAAGTGCCTAGGGGCGTCGGAATTCGAAGTCTGCAACTGATACCACGTCTGGAAATATATTAAAGTCCTTATCTTAGTCTCTGTAAGGGTCCCGGCTATCTGTAGGCACTCCTTGGTTGTTACAGGCTTGTCTGTGATGCAGGGTTTTGCATCCCCGCTGTTCCCAGGTAAATCCACCTGGGAACAAGAAGGCTGGTTGTGTGCTGGGTCTGACTCCCAGCAGTCACACTCAATCCTCTGTGACCCTTCTCTCTTGCAAGTACAGCCCCAACTGACAGCCAGTGACTTCAGTGTCTTTTAAACTTTGCTCAATCTGGAGTTAACTTAAAAAACAATAGCAGGCCTGATAGCTAGTGTGTGGTTTCCTTACCCTTGCAGAAGGAGTGTTAACTCCTTCACTCCCTCACCCACTCCCTCACACATACATACATATAAAGGCATTTGGAATCCCTTTTTTATTTTTTATAATAGTTAAGTGGACAATGCAGAAAATAGACAAGTTTAACTTCCTATTTTTTCTCCTACATACCTTGCCTACATACAGTAGCCCTAAAGTAAACATTCCAAGTTTGGTATTAATAAAAATTGTGTCATTTCTATATATAAAACAATATATGTACTGTAAGCTTCTGAAATATATAATATTTGTATATACAGTACTAATGTCTTATTGAAAGTTTAACCAACTACATGTATTATTTTACATTATCATAATAAAATAATTATTATTTAAAAATCAATGCTTTTAAAATACACTTGTTAAAGAATTACAGTATATTAAACATCCTAGCATACCGATGGATACATGATCAGAATGTATGCGTTTAGCAGGCATTGCCTACAGTAGTTAGCAAATTCCTGCAGCTCTTATATCCAAACAATTTCCTTTAGGTGAATTCATTTTATATGATCAGCATTCCAAGTAAGATTTAATAAACATTCAGTATCTATAAAATGTAACTATTTTTCTGAAGTGTAGAGCCTTTTTGAAGTACACAGCCAAAGCATTATTTTCTCTTTTTCTGTACCTACAGTATCTTATCCAAATGATTAATTACAGACGTGCTTATTACAGAGGTTTTCATTTATTCATCCATGTAATGTCCTAAATGTACACTTTATGTGAAATCTAGAACTAGGGTGCATCAGCATATACATTACGTGAGTGTAAGAGCAGTTGATGAATTGATTCATGCTATAGCTTTTATTAATATATGGGTGGGAGAACAAGAACCCACCCAAATTACTAACATTTCTATGATACACGAAACCTATAGGCATAGTAGATGTACGACACTACCCAATCTACCTTGCAGCTGAAAGGTACTCCAATCCATAAATATAAGCTTATTAATTGCTGTGGCATACTTATAATGGTTTGCTACAAAATGGAATCACTCCTTATTCAGATGTGTTCTAGGTTACAAAATGTTTACAAAAAAGACAGGTAATGACTGACATATTGATATCAGTAATGTCTTTATCTGGATATATTTTCTCTAAGTCCTGTTAAATCTAGAATACATTGTTCATAATAAATTAGGGTTAAAAAATATTGTTTTATAAAACAAGGTACTGTAATAAGTGGAAATGTCTGAGATTGGGAGTACAAGATGTTGGACACAAATATAGAGTGCAGATTCACTAAACTCTGTTAAAACGGGGCACATCATTTGACGTTGTGTAAAACAGCAACAAACGTTTTTTTTCCTGAGTTAACATTTTATTCACTAAGATAATTAAATGCAAAAATAATAGCCTTAATTGAGCCTGTAATCATAGGCTTAATATTATGTTATTGCGGCAGTAATTTTAAAAAATGTGTCATTATGGTGTAACTCCCATTTAGACCCTGAACTAGGACTTTTGCCTTAGTGGAGAGAGACAGGGGAGAGAGTTTGGGGAGAGACAAGAGAGACAGGGAGAGAGAGAGAGAGAGAGATAAGAGAGACGGGACAGAGAGAGGATAGAGTGGGGGAGTGAGGGGGGAAAGACTGGTGCGAGAGAGAGACAAAGGAGAGAGAAATAATGCCGTAAAATAACGTCATTATTTAAATCATATTTAGTTTGGGCATTACACCAATCAAAACACTGCAAAAGCTCCAGGGTTTGGATGAACATAACACTAGATTTAGATATGACAAATAACAAAACTTTATTTCCCATGTTAACCTTAACAGAGTTTAGTAAATTATACTGTATATGCTATATAACGTCTTTTTGCATTCCATCACAAATGTCCGATATACTGTATTTAATGCTCTGATCTTTACAGGAGAAGACATTGCTTAACATTTATGAACTTTAGAGTTACTATTAACTTATGTCTGAAGTGAAAAATGACAGATTTAATATTCTATTGCTTTATTTATTATTGCATTTAAGAGAAGTTTACTCGATTAAAACGTTCAGATAAGCTCCGAATTGTTTATTGCATGTTATCCAGCAAAGAACATTTTTAAAGGATATTTCTCCATTATAAAGTATATTTTTATAGGAAATGTATCCTTTGATAGAATCAAAAGAAACATGGATAAATTATAAATTGAGCTATGTCAGAAAAAGAATACAAGATGTTCCAGGCAAGTATTAAATCTGGAGAGAAAAATCCCAGAATTGAGATCATATGGCTCGTTTTATAACTGGATTAACAAGAAGCTAAATTGATGAAAGCAGGTCAGAGAAGTAAGGAGATTTGGAGTAAGTGGATGACTGATTGAGGGGAAAAAAATCTTTGTATAAATGAGGTTTATAAAGGAACATACTGTAACAGTATTGGAACTACTTTCTCTTTCTAGTCTTTCTTTTTTGTCTTCTTTTTCTAAAGTCTGCTCAAAGACAACTTACTTTTTCATTTAGCATTTGTAATTATTATTATTTATTTGTATTTTATTATTAATGGCTATTTCTAAAACAATTCCAGATGCAAACCTGTTGGCATAAAAACACAACATTTTATCAAAAGGAAAAAAAAAGCAATGCTTTCAAATCTGGTGCTATTTTTTCCACCAATGGTTCCCAGTTTTGAAGCAGCCAAAGTTTGAATTGATCTTTTATTATGTGACTGTACAAGGTCATATATGAAATACATGAAACCAATTTAAGATGCTAATCCTCAATATTTAGAAGAAATGTATCAAAAGGAGATGTTTAGGAAGGATTCTTTAGCACACATACAATAAAGATATTTATCAAGTTCTGGTATTTGTTTCCCATTCTCTGTGTGAATTACAATGGAAGTGATGTAAACATCCGTCCGTATCATGCCTACAAACCACCCAAGTGAATCTACATTTGTTCTGGACAAATAAGCCTACTAGAACTTTAAACTGAACAACATTTCGGGCTAATACATATGCATCACATTTAAGATACTTTATTGACAAGTTTTATACATTTCAAATAGATGAAAATGTAACCCTTCTATGGCACCCCACCCGACATGAGATTGGGAGGTACACTACTTCTGGTCACTCTGAGTGGTCTGGGTGCTGTGACCTGCTGGTAAACAGGAGGGCTGAGTGATCCGCGGTGTTGTTGGGAGAACCCAGGACAGGGACAGGAGGTGTGGGACAGGTTACTTTGTTCTCTCAGGGTGCACAGCGCTCCAGCCAGCAGGGATCCCCTGGGGTCTCCAGAGCAGAGACCCCCACTGACACTCCATTCTCCATACACAGGAACAGGGACACACACAGCAGCTTCTTTTCTGTGGATCTTTATTCAGCATAGGTGTGCAGACAGCATACAGCATGATATCACAGGCATGGTGTAATCTCTGCCTCTCTGCTCATGGCAGCTTGAATTCCCCCCTCCTTACCCAGGTGGGGCAAGAGGGGAAGACCTCTTCTTAGCTTCTTATCTCTCTCAGCTCTCTCTCTAGACTAACTGATGACTAACTGAATTTGGGAATATGTCTCAATTTGAATATCCTCAGGGAGTGTGTCTAGCTTTGAATCATTACAACTCAAAGCTGGATACCGATTGGCTCACACACACACATCAGGGGATGTTCAAACCCATATCCACCCTTTGGATTAACACATTCAAATGTTGCTTAGGCCTGCCCCTGAATATTGCTACATACTCAGAGCTGAAATGCAAAACAGACCAACTGAAGGAATTAACCTTTCCACAGTCTGTTGTAACAGGACTGACAGAGGAAAGGCCCAGAAGAATACATGGCTGCCGAAGGCCAGGCTAGATCCTCCCTCTTGTAAAACTCCAACCGTCCCGGCTTGGAGTACAGTAGGTAGAACCCTTACCATACTGTGCAACACTTGTGAATTTACATGAGCTGAAATGCATTACCTCCTATACATTCCAGAATAACATAACGGCATACACTGCATTACACAGATACATTGCAATACAGGACTGAATAGACATAACATCACATTGTCCATAGGGAGCCACAGGGCTTCCAGGTGAAGAGGGCCTGGGGGTCAAAGGTCGCACCTTGGGACTGGTGATGGATGGGGAATGCGGGGCAGATGACTCAGGGACTGGGGCCTCCAGTGAAAAGGGGCCAGCACCAAAGTCTCTAGGGGGCATGTTCAGGGAACTCTCCCCGGGAGGAGCAATGGCACAGTCCTGGGTCAAGTTCATTTTGCCCCTCCCTCTGCTCTCATGGCAGCGGGCTTCAGCCTGGGCCTGAAGGTCCTCCCGGGACTTCTTCCGCTCCCTGCATGTCAGGAGGAAAGGATCAACCGGAAGGGTAGTACTCACCGGAGCGGCCTGGATCTCTCTGGAGCTCACCCGGCTGAGCGACTCGGCGGCCATCTTAGCTCCCAGTGGTGGAGTAGCAACGGTAGTCGATGCAGTCATCAGGGGTGGTGGCGGCCGGCACTTCTCCTGCTGACGCCGCAGATACAGCACTGCAGCTTTCTGGGCTTGATCCCAGCAGGGATCTGTAGACAGAACAAGCAGCTCACTGCCATCAGTAGCAGCAGCATCGGGTACGGTGGAGGTAATGGTAGAGACCTCAGTGATGTCATCAGCCTCTGTATTTGCTGACAGGCTTCTCAGCACACAGGCCCATTCTCTCATAGTGGAGCAAGCAAGGCAGCCTGGCAGACACAAGCACCAGTGTTTGAAGTGGAAGTGCATCTGGCTCCTCACTTCCTGTAGCTCCGTGGAACACACTTAGCTCCTCCCCCTGGTAGATAGGATAGTCCAATCAGGAGCAAGCAAAGGGGAGGGGTTTGAAAAGTTCCCGCATTTTCTTGCAAGCTAAAGAGCAGCACAAGCTTGCAAAATGCAGAAATCCTTGCAGAACAGCACATGGCCTCGCTGGTAAGGCAGGAAGCGCCATTTTGAGCACAAAGAGAGTCCATGCGGCCCCCCAGTGAGCTGGAGCCGCCATTTTGAGAGCACAAAAATACATGGCATCCCTGTAGGAGCAGGAAACACCAGATGAAGATAATACATAGTCCAGCACAGTAGGGTCTCCGTTTGCATTCAGGAGCCACAAAAACATTTCTGTCCCTGTAGTTTGTGAGTGTCATGCACCCTGGGGTAGCATCAGGGAACGCCTCACACATGGACCGCAGTAACTCTTACTGCAGGGTGCACAGGGGCCTACAGACATTTCCCATGTAGTCACGGCCCCTTACCTCTCTCTCGTTGTGGGTGCAGATTGGTCATCACTCTTCCCTGGTATCGCCTCAGGTCAGCCGCCCCAACTGCAGTGCCATTAATAGGTAGCCAGCTCCCTGGTGAAGCCTCAGGAACCGGCCCCTATTTTCTTCTTGGTAATGTAGATGGGTGCACAGAGGTCCCTATGCAATCTTAGAGCAACCTCTGTCCCCTTGAAGGCATGTAAAGACGTACGCTCCCTGGTGCATAGCCACCAGGAATGGTCCAACCGCAAGGTCTTCTTCATTAGGGTAACCCCCTCCCTGGGGGGAGCTTCAAGGAGGGGTTCCCTCGTGGCAGAGTCTATGGCTGCTGTTCTGTGCTGCATACAAAGTCTTTGAAACTGCTGCATGGTCCTCTGTCGTTGAAAACCTGTCCCGTTGAAAAACCTGTCCTGTTGGAAAAACCTGTCCTGTCCTGGGGAGCAGCCCTCTCTCAGCAGAGCCTCCAAATGTAACCCTTGTACGGTACCCCACCTACATGAGATTGGGGGTACACTCCTTCTGGTCACTCTGAGTGCTCTGGGTGCTGTGACCTGCTGGTAAACAGGAGGGCTGAGTGCTCCGCGGTGTTGTTGGGAGAACCCAGGACAGGGAAAGGAGGTGTGGTGTGGGACAGGTTACCTTGTTCTCTCAGGGTGCACAGCGCCTCCAGCCAGCAGGGATCCCCTGGGGTCTCCAGAGGAGAGACCCCCACTGACACTCCATTCTCTATACACAGGAACAGAGACACATACAGCAGCTTCTTTTCTGTGGATCTTTATTCAGCATAGGTGTGCAGACAGCATACAGCATGATATCACAGGCATGGTGTAATCTCTGCCTCTCTGCTCATGGCAGCTTGAATTCCCCCCCTCCTTACCCAGGTGGGGCAAGAGGGGACGACCTCTTCTTAGCTTCTTATCTCTCTCAGCTCTCTCTCTAGACTAACTGATGACTAACTGAATTTGGGAATATGTCTCAATTTGAATATCCTCAGGGAGTGTCTCTAGCTTTGAATCATTACAACTCAAAGCTGGATACCGATTGGCTCACACACACATCAGGGGGTGTTCCAACCCATATCCACCCTTTGGATTAACACATTCAAATGTTGCTTAGGCCTGCCCCTGAATATTGCTACATACTCAGAGCTGAAATGCAAAACAGACCAACTGAAGGAATTAACCTTTCCACAGTCTGTTGTAACAGGACTGACAGAGGAAAGGCCCAGAAGAATACACAGCTGCCGAAAGCCAGGCTATAAATAGATAGAATAAGACAGTTTTGACAAACTTTAAGATGCACTCATCCTTAGCTCCTTAAATAACCTAAAGTTAAGTAGTTAGCTGGGGGTGTTGATTCGAAAAATAATGTTAGGTTTTTTTTTTGGGCTAAAATCAATTTGTTTCCTGGGTCAGAGAATGGTGAGATTGTTCATTGCTCCAACCCAGCAATTAATATGGTCAACAAGAATTCACCACTAAATTACATACCATATGGGATAAACACTTCTTGACTTTACAGTCTCCCAGAGTAGAGTGTTTTCATTTGAATTACAGTACCAATGCAACTTTGCAGACATTTACATGTGAAATAATATGTTATTGAATATGGCAAATCTGTTTTCAGATGAAAAATAAAAACCCCTTTAAATGTAAAATGTCACTTTGTAGTTTAGTGAGTGGGCTACATGAGGTGCCTACTAAATGTTCAAAAGCTGATGGAAATCTCGGACACAGATTTAATGTACCAATATTTACTGCAGATTCAAGGTACCAAAAACAAATTCTATACAAAGGTTTTGTATCTGTGTTAGTCTAGGAATAGTACAAAGTATGTAGGTGTAGCACCTTTTTAATAGATCAACGTGGCAGTTCTTCAAAGAGAGTCTTTTGTTTTTATAAAAGAGAAAGTTGTAATTATTTAAAAAATTACAAGTTTGCTATTCATAGCACTTTGTAGATTTTAAACATATAAAACTATTTAGGACATTTTATTGAATAGCAAACTTTTTTTAACATCACAATATCACATTATCACAATATACCAGGATATGTTCAAGAAAGTGTTCAAACATGAACTGATAATCATACACGTCGCAGAGAAAAATGTAAGACTATTTAGGACGTTTAATTGAATAGCAAACTTTTTTTATATTAACATCACAATATCACAATACAATAATATTCCAGGATATGTTCAAGGAAGTGTTCAAACATGAACTTATAATCATAAATGTCACATATGATGAAAGTAAATACTGCTGGCCAATTGTAACTATGCAATCAATAATCATCTTCTAGAAACCACAGAACTGACATGTCTGGGCAGTGATATTTGAAACAGAAGAATAATAATAGGGCTGTAGATTTGACAACGTACCTGTCCCCAAGCTATTACTGTAGTTGATCCAATGCAGCTGTGTGTAATAGTTAACCACTTTTTACTACCCATAATTTCAATAGTATCTTACTGTACATAGAAGAAGAAAGCACATTTAAATAGCATTACCTTGTCAATAAATATGAGTCTTCACTGACATTTTGTTACTTACACAAGGAAAGGACAAGCCTTGGGATGCTTTAATTTTCATTTCCTATGTGTTCTGCTCTATTTAATTTTGTTGCGTGCCTTATCTAATATAAGTGGTCTTTTACAAAGAATGACAAGTAAGAACTATGTCCTCACTTAACCTTGGATTGCTTTGATGGCTAATACCAGTTTCATTATATTGTCTGTCAAATAATTTTTGAGACTTGAATTTTCTCACCAAAACAAATTAGAGAACTGTATTCATGGGGTCTAAACATGTGGTTAAGGCTTATTTGCTGATTCAGAAGTGCATCTTAAGTCTGTTAAACTCAACATGTTTTCAGGAGACTAGTGGAAGGAGACAATACATTTGACATAAATCTGGGACTGGAATCTACAATAAATTAAATGAAAATGATAATAATAACTATGTTTGTTTAGTAACATTGTTAAGTAATTTTTAATTGCCCTTTCACTTAGGTAAAGTAATGCAGATCAATACAACATTGGTACATTTGTCTTTTTCTGTTAAACCTTTCTTAAATTTTTAGAAAATGTAAATGTTTTATCAAATTAAGTTATTGATATCAGTGATACACATGTGCATACGGTTTTCTTAGTACTACCAACCTTGCAATAATAGTACATATTAATGATGTATTTGCAGT
Organism: Ascaphus truei; assembly: GCF_040206685.1. Classification (NCBI taxonomy): domain Eukaryota; kingdom Metazoa; phylum Chordata; class Amphibia; order Anura; family Ascaphidae; genus Ascaphus; species Ascaphus truei. Next base: position 300,740,504 of record NC_134485.1, on the reverse strand, counting down.
TATTATTAAAATAAACTAATGCAGCCCTCTCTGACGTGTAATAACTTTCTGAAGTGTTCTTTTCTGGATGGCAGCCATTAGAAAGGAAGAATACAAAGTAATGGCCTACATGTAAGTAGGGATGGTAGGAACAGTACAAATCCGTTTCTCGGAATTTTGCGGATCGTTTTTGTAGCGCCTGTCTAAAAGGGCTTCACTAGAAAGTTTGTATTGGTCTGATGAGTCCAGCAGGGACTAATTGCAGCAATAAACAATTAACCAGTCTCCACCTGGCTCATCAGACAGGTAGAAAAGGCTCCTGCTTCAACTGCAGGGAGCTCTAGCACATGGGAGGTATTTGCTGAAAGAGGGATCCCAGGGATTTTTTTCTGCACAGAATTAATATCGCAGGCCAGAGGGGATCTGCGGGGACCACCTGGAGACCCCCAAACACCTACAGGGACCACCCAGAGACCCCCAGACATCTGCAGGGACCACCTTGAGGCCCTTTGAGACCCCTGGAGAACTTCGCAGTCCTCTGGTATCAATCGTGTGCAGAAATAAAATGCTGTTAATGGTTGTTAAAAATCCATTATTGTGTGATACTGCAGAGTTATCACTGCTTTGTGAATAGATAAGGAGGCAGTATCGTGCAATAAGGGCATTTATCGACATTAAACCACTTATCACATCTTTGTGCATTGGCTCCTTAGATACAAATATTACCCTAGATCCCTGGTCGGCCCTATTAAGCCTCAGAACTGAAGTTATCACGAGCAAAAGCTCAATTCACACATAATGGCAGCTACCAGATGGGCCATAGCAGCATATGGCAGACTCTGGGGCCTTTGCAAAAAGCAGTGATAAGTGTTTTTAAGGGAGTTAAATGCCTTTTGAGTGTGATCCTGCCTGCTGCGCAATTCACAAAGCAGTGATAACACTGCAGTATCGTGCTAAAAAGGCTTTTTATCACCAAAACACAGTCAGTGATAAAAAAAGTTGTGCGATCAGCCAAAACAAGTCAAATGCGCCGTTTTTTTGCCTGTCACCGTGATTCACAAAACAGTGATAACTTAATCGTACTGTCAAAGCTCACCATTTGTTTTCACCAGCTAAATAGTGGTGCAAAAGAGATTGAGACATGCATAAAGTATTGTTTATCTTTTTTTTCAGCACAGCATTGATGCCAGAGAGCGGTGGTCCATGCGTGTCTCCCGGGGTCTTCGGGTGGTTCCCACTGGTGTCTAGGGGTCCTTGAGTGTTGCAATGAATATGTACTGTATGTGTCACCCTGGGGTCCTTGGGTGTTGCAATGAATATGTGTGTATCCCTCGGGGTCCCTGGGTGTTGCAATGAATATTTGTGTGTTCCCTGGGGTCCCCGGGTGTTGCAATGAATGTGTCCCCGCCCAGGGTCCCTGGGTGTTGCAATGAATGTGTGTGTATCCCCCAAGGTCCACGGGTGTTGCAATGAATGTGTGTGTGTCCCAGAGTGTTGCAATGAATATGTGTGTCCCCACTGGGGTCTGTGAAGCTGATCCCCATTAATTGAATCAAAGGAGAATCTGTGTTTTAATTTAAATTAATCCCAACTGAGTAATATCTATCTTCAGAACTTGATAATATAACCGCAAACATTATGAAGGGGTTAATTTAAACTGCAATTCTCCGGGATCACAAAAGAACTGCTCAATCACAAATGTAAACTTATGTCACACTCCTTTAGAAACAACCAGGTACTTCTTGATTTTAACACCTTCATTACTCAACATGTTAGCTACAAATGTCATGATTGTGTAATTTGTGATAACTATTATTTATATTGTGTTGCATCATAGCATTTACATTGGATTAATGAATGGTCTTTATTTTCGGATTACCTCAGATTCTATTACGTGTTTAAAAAATCTGAATGAAATAATAATGACTGCTTGGATTACTCAAATCCAAATGTTCACACTACTATATAAAACTACACAGGTGTCCTCATTTACAATAAAGTTGCTTATTCGGCTGCCTATTTAAAGGATACCAAGGAAACACATACTTTCAGAGCAAAATGGATATCATAGCCAATTTACTGTAGGTTTGGCTGCATTTTATGCGAGGAGGATGCTTCATCAAGATATTATGAGAGCAATGAGTTTGGAGAGCGAGGGAGTTGCAGTTGCAAGTCGCCTGGGAATTGCGTGTCCAACGCTTCCGGTATAGATGTTCCTTATTGGGTTAACTCTATGAAGAGTAAGTGAAGATTTAGAGCCCTTAACAGACAGGAGTTATGCAGTGAAAACAAACAAGAAGTAGTAATAGGTCCCACAAGACAAGACCTACAGAAACTCCAAGCTGGGGCACTCTTAAAGGTGGGTACATAATAATTCCTTTATTAGACAAACAATGGACGAGGAAATTACTGATAGACAACGATAAAAACAATTAAAAAACATTTAGTTGACCGTCTCTAATGTATATAATAAACCTTTATGGTTCAAACAATGTAAATATATGTTAATGAAATAGTAACATATGCGTGTATATATAGTATGTAGCCACAATAGAGCTAAACAAACTAACATCAAAGGTAGACCACACGGCTATTCCAGTAATGGGAAAGGGAGCAGATAGCAAAACAATCCCAACCAAACTACAGACACAGCTGGCTTCAAAGTACAGTAATAAACAGCAGTAAAGCATGGCATTTAAAATGAAATGCAAACAGATAGCTACATGTTATACAAAGCAGTAATCTAAATAAAACTGCAGCAATAATGGATCTAGGACATGCAGAAGATGTGCAATAGCATTCCTAACTTGCAACTTTATCACACCTCTATTCCCAGAGCATACTCTAAGTATCAAAAAACAATGCAATGATGTATCTACACGTAAGCTGAAGGTTTATATAAAATGCAGCAGTGTGTGATGTTAACTTCCAAAGTGGTGTATAATAGCTACCAAGTGGAAACACAAGCTTATTGCTAAAGCTGGTGCAAATAGCTGAGCAGGATATCCTAAAGAGTAGCAATACCAGTATATAGTATCAATTCCCAGAGTGTGCTCTTGAAATGATCGTTAGAGTAACTGAACAGGGTGTCCATTCACACACAGTCAAAGTAGAAACTGTTCTGCTAAGGCAAATTTAGATCTTCTAAGGTCCAAAAAAGTTATTTAACCAGTTGCTGCCTGATCTCAGTATACCAGGCATAGAGCAGCACATATATAGATCTGGACACTTAGAGTTATTCCTTGCTCTAATGAATATCAATGTGCTGGTAAAAGAATAAAGCTGAGATGCACTGCAGTACTACATTTGTTACCACTATGATCTGTCACTGCTGGATAAGATTGTCCATAATAGATCCATGGTCACTGCTGTTCACCATGCTTTGCAAAAGAAGTGTCCAAAATGAGGCTGGGTGCCGGGGGATGCCTGGATGCAATGGTCTATGTCAGGAGATGATCGTGGAGAACGCCCAATGCTGCGTTTTCACCGGAAGTGGCTTCATCATGGGCATGTCAGCTGGTTCCTCCTCGAACATGTTGCATTTACCCCACTAAGTGAAAGTGAGAGGCATTTCCGTAGCAAGAAACATTACCACTCGCTGAATGTGTAAGTTGTATGTGACATGAAAATTCTGAGTGTGGTAGCCCTAGTCTCAGGTGCCTGCCACAATTCCCATATCCTGCAGAACTCTTTAGTCTTTCGTACATATGAAGCGGGGACATTCGGCGACGGTTGACTATTGGGTCAGTCAATGTTAAACAAACTGCACTTGTATCCTTACATATGGAAACAAAGTGATGCTCAAATGCCTGGTCCTATAATTCTTTGATTGAGTCCATTAGAAACAAGGGAGAACACGCTGGGTTTAGCAATTGAGCAATAATCCTGTAACACTCTAAACCTCATAACAAAGGCTCTATAGAACCCTGAAGGTAGGGGGTGAGCAAGTGATGACCCCTGCCCTCCTCATTGGGTTAGCCTAAAGGTATGAGTACTCACATACAGCCGCGGCCCTGTTTATTCTCCAACATCTCTGATTTTTTTTCGGGGATTTTTTCCAAATGCCACGCACTTTACCGCACTTCACCACGTTCATGACGCATTCATACCGCATTCATACCGCATTCATGTTGCATTCACACCCTCGGTTGATGTGTTTATTGATAATGGTTCGGATTTAATTGGTTGCAATTCTTCACGTATCCACCAGATGGAAGATATTCATGAATTGTAATACGCATGCGCTTCAGTAATGTGTCGACTTGCAGGTGTTTAAAAGAATACCACAGAGGTCCATTGTAAATTGGCCTTGGGACTGAAGAGGTCACAATAATGTATCAATTTAGGCATTTTCATATTAAAAAATACATGCACAGTGTCTGTCTGGTTTCGTTTTATTGTCCTGAGAGTCCCGACATGAGTGCACAACTGCAGTCCGTGTTCCAAAAACCCGACAGAACGTACGCTTATTTAATATGGGCCGCGATTAATGCGACAGATGATAAGATGGCCACAGTTGGTCAAATGTATCAGTATTTTATAGAAAACTATGACTTTTACAAATTTTCGCCAGATGCTCATGTGTGGAAGCATGCAATAAGGAAAAAGTTATGTATCGATCCATGTTTTTTTCATATTGATCCCGATGTTATTGGAGGGTATTGGTGTGTATCACCGGGTTTTTCCCATATCTATGATCATGGAGACTTCAAAAGGCGTAAGGTCATGTTAAAACCAACTAAGAAACGTCAGTCGCAGGCAAGCAATGTGCCAGCACCGGCTTCCAATAACGGTCCAACCGTCAGTGAAAACCTGGTGACCGACAACCCTTGCTGTCTGTCCCCGCCCGGATACCTGCAACCTGAGCCGGATTTCGCGTACAGATTTCAGCAAACTTGCATGTACCCAAGCGATTTCCAGCCTCATCAGCTGACTACAGGTGTATAGTCCCGCTGTCACCTGTAAACTACGTGTATAATCAAGAATACGGGACTGGCAGTGGCTCGGCGCCAGCTGATTGGCAAAGTCTATGGTGAGTAATGTTGCCGTATTTTATTCTGTTTTTGAAATATCAATATCAATGCACAGTCAAGCTAGTCTCCTGTAAGCAATATCATTGGCTGAGCAGCTTCTACAGTAGATACTGCACAATTGGTGGAAACCTAGGCGCATGCACATTGGAACCTTCTTAAAAAGTATATGTGTGTCATCACATCGACAGTAGGCGCATGCACATGTGAACAGGAGACGCCCCCCGTGAAAATTATTGATGGGACTGACTGTGGGAACTTCTTTAGGGGACTGACTGACCATTACAGTAAAACTTTGACTTTTGTTTTTCCTCAGAAAAGAAAACTTTGTCATCTCATGCGGAAAACGGCAAATGGAGGGTTTTCGATGGATAATATCGCTTTGTGTTATGCTGTTGTTTTCAGACCGTATACAATACTTTTTTTAATATATACTGTATAATAAACCGGAAAAATTAAAAGTATGCGTTTATTCTACATTTATTCCAGTACATATGTATATTCTAAACCCGTACAGCATGTATTGTTTTAATACTCTTGTGATGTACAGTACTGAGCATGCCTTCAGTATACAGTACTGTACAGTATGCCTTGACAGTACTGTACAGTATGTTCTAGAAACACTGTATTTTGTTACAGTATAAAAGGAGACAATGGAACAATTTAAAACAAATCAACATTATCTTTTATTGGTGGAGTAAGTACAAAAACATTTATTTACAAATACAATTTAAAAACATTTTAAGTGTACAGAAATTCAAAACATTAACAGGTGTATGGTTTACTGCTAGTGAAAACATTTATGTACAGAAAGTCAAAACATTTACAGTAGGATGGTGTACAGAACAGTCAGTCAGGCCTCCACAACTCCAGTCCGCGAGGGCCGCAAACAGGCCCGGTTTTAAGGATAACCTTGAAAAACGGGCCTGTTTGCGGCCCTCGGGGACTGGAATTGTGCAGGTGTTGTGTACAGTAAGTAAAAACATTTCTTTATTAATACTCGTTAAAACACGCAACATCTCCTTTATTAAAGTACAGAAAGTCAAAACATTTACAGTAGAATGGTGTACAGAACAGAAAGTTTGAAATCCAAGAATTTGCAGCGGAGCACAGCTGAGGAATGGGGCCAGCACCAGCAGTTGAGGGGTTAAAAATATATTTATTGAGACATGGTTTGACACGAAGGGGAGACAAGACAAACTCTGACGCGTTTCAGGCTATGCAGCCCTTTGTCAAAGAGTACAATCGCGTCTCACACTCCCGCAGCTATGAAGGGGATTCCCCGCCTCCATTACCCAGTGGTGCCGCGCGGTTTTGGCGCGAACACCATCGTGCATAGCTATTGGTTGAATATTACATCCAATCAGACTACTGATGCGGAAGGTGCGTCTGGGAAGGGGGGGAGGAACCAGGGAGTCCCGTTCGGCTACGAGAGTGGAAGAAAAGAAAAGACAGGGGATAAGACACAACAATAAAATAAACAGAGCAAGAAACATATAACATATCTATTTCAATTGTATGCGCAATTGGTTCGTTACATGGATGTGGACAAGTAGTGAGTTAGTATTTACCTCGTGACTAAAATGTAATATCAAAACATTCATTATGATCAAATTTTCTGTCATACATAATATATTATATAGATTTATCCCTTATATCATATGCTGTAAAAAACAGTGTGATCAATAATTTTTTGGTAATAATCTATATGCATGACAGTTTACATTATTCCAAGGCAATGATCTTCCTAGTTTCCAGCATTTGTGCAGAATAATAACCAGCTTTTAAAAGAACCCTAAATGAAGGAAATATATATTGTATTTAAATAGATTGAGGAGGAAAAAGGGGGGGGGGGGGGGGAGGGGGGGGGGGGAGGAGGAGGGGGGGGGGTTATTATTCTGCACAAATGCTGGAAACTAGGAAGATCATTGCCTTGGAATAATGTAAACTGTCATGCATATAGATTATTACCAAAAAATTATTGATCACACTGTTTTTTTACAGCATATGATATAAGGGATAAATCTATATAATATATTATGTATGACAGAAAATTTGATCATAATGAATGTTTTGATATTACATTTTAGTCACGAGGTAAATACTAACTCACTACTTGTCCACATCCATGTAACGAACCAATTGCGCATACAATTGAAATAGATATGTTATATGTTTCTTGCTCTGTTTATTTTATTGTTGTGTCTTATCCCCTGTCTTTTCTTTTCTTCCACTCTCGTAGCCGAACGGGACTCCCTGGTTCCTCCCCCCCTTCCCAGACGCACCTTCCGCATCAGTAGTCTGATTGGATGTAATATTCAACCAATAGCTATGCACGATGGTGTTCGCGCCAAAACCGCGCGGCACCACTGGGTAATGGAGGCGGGGAATCCCCCTTCATAGCTGCGGGAGTGTGAGACGAGATTGTACTCTTTGACAAAGGGCTGTATAGCCTGAAACGCGTCAGAGTTTGTCTTGTCTCCCCTTCGTGTCAAACCATGTCTCAATAAATATATTTTTAACCCCTCAACTGCTGGTGCTGGCCCCATTCCTCAGCTGTGCTCCGCTGCAAATCCTTGGATTTCAAACTTTCTTCCACTTACTCTGCGTGATGCACGCATTATGGAGTGAACAACATATTCAGTGAGTATTGCAATTCCCTACCCATGGATTCAAGAGGGAATTGTAGACCACTACAGTGCAGCAGGTAAGAGTTTTTCTGTCTTGTGAGGTGCCGAACAGGCATTAAACAGTTCCTCACCATAAGACAATTATTGACTATATACTCCTGCTAATGCACTGGGTCCAATACTACCACTATTGCAATAGTTATCTCCATACCTTGTTTATCAACATACATCAACATTGTTGTATCTCATTCGTTGGAGCGCCGCTTTTTGGGATTTATCCCACCTTTCTACTGTGATTTACTACAAGCAGCTGCTCACCTATGAGAGACACTTAAGGAATAATTAACAAATATACCTTGGGGACCAGCGTATACCGCATGGTGACTGTATAGTCACAGCATTTACATACAGATTTTAATATTTGTGACACGGGGGAGACATCTTGCATTATGGATGAGGACGCACAGGACTCAGATGTGTCCAACGCAATGAACAGTACTTTTGTCCAGATATGTGCAGATAACTCTGCTAGGAAACGCAGAGCAGCATACCTATTTGACAACACCATACAGGATATATGTGAGGACAAGGCTGATCTTGATTTTTATTTTAATAAATTGGAAAAAACACTTCTCACTAACATTAGATTATGGTGGGACATCACTACGCTGGATAACTATATAATAACTAAAAGGATACCAAGGGGACTCCGCGTCAAAAAAAAACGCCTTCATTTGGTTTCCCCTCTAAAGATTTTGAACAGGAATGGACCAGCGTTCTGAATGAATGCTCCTTTAAATTGTTGGACCTAATTATCAAAACAAAGGTTCAGGAACGGATCGGTGTGAAAAAAGACATCAAAGACCTGCAACAAAGATTGAATAAATTTAAAGAAATGAAGGGTTTTGAGACCATGGATGAGAGGCTATCCAACAATGTGGAAAAGGCCGAGAAAGAGATCATGGCTAAAAAACAACAAAAATTAGACAGAGATCGAGTCGATTATGAACGGAACCAGGTGTATGTGTGGCAACGTTTACCACCAACCAGAACATCTATACGCCAGGGATCCTCCTATAAGAATCCACAGCCTCAAAAGGAATATTCAAAAAGATCAACATCTAAAAGATCAATCCTGAAGAAATCTCCCGAAACGTCTAGCATCTCAGACATCTCGGACGGGGAAACACGCCAGCAAACAGTGTCATTTTCGACGGATGATGATACAGACAGAGGCCGGGACAGTACCGATTATGAATCTAGACAACAAAAACATCAAGGAGAAGCGTCAACGTCCTATGAATTAAGAAGTAACAAATCCTCAAAAAACTATTCAAAAGGACAAGGCGCTCGCCAAAAAGATGTGGCACTAAAGAAAAGAAAGATCGACTCCTAACACAAATTGATAATGTCTTGAACATATCGGGGATTACAATACCAGAAGGAGAATTAGCCGTTCTGAATAAAGGCCTGAATTTTGCCATTATGAATGATTTCGATCTATTCAGCACGGTTATAGATCTCCAGCGCTTTGTTAGAAAACTCTCATTAAAAAAGTTTTTCTCATCTTGATCCCCACCATGTGATAGATGACACTCGGGAAGATAGACTCTCCTTTAGAGAATATGGGGCACTTCAAGATCTAACAGACCTTATTGGTGAAGAAGAGGTTGCAGATTGCATAGATAGGGAAGAACAACTTTCATTTCTTACAGGTACCAAACACACCTCATTTAAGAATAAATCAGTCTTTTGTCCCAATTTCACCAAAGGTCCTCATCTTGAGACATTCGAAAAGTTGGTCGAGAGGGACCTACAGACATTAGCCAAAGGTTACTCATTTACCACCCCATCCTTTAACAATATGACTAAAGAGGAACATGTACATTTATCTGCACTCAAGAATAGATCAAACATAGTCATCAAGAGTGCAGACAAAGGGGGGGCGGTGGTCATTTTGCATTCAGATGTATACCATTTGGAAGCCACAAAACAACTCAGTGATACCACAGCGTATTGTAAATTGGACAGAGATCCCACACAAGCGTTTCTGGTAGAAATTCGTGATCTGTTGGACCTGGGCAGGGAAATAGGAGTTTTAACTAAACAAGAAGCAGAGTACTTATACAATCCTTTTCCCAGCGTGCCTATTTTTCACCATCTCCCAAAGATCCATAAATCTATGAGTAGCCCCCCAGGCAGACCCATCATCTCTAGCATTGGATCTTTGGGAGATGGTTTATCTAGTTACGTTGATTACTTCCTGCAGAGGTTGGTCAAAGAGCTTCCCTCATATTTGAGGAACTCTTCAGATTTGCTTCTAGATATTCAGAACATTAAATGGCTTAATACGTATATGTGGGTCACACTGGATGTGACCTCACTATATACCATAATTGATCACACTCTGGGCACCAAGGCTATCAGTCACTTTCTTAATCACTCAAATTTAAATGTAGCACAGAGCACTTTTTTATTAGATTCGGTGATCTTTTTATTACAGCACAATTACTTTATGTTTGATAAACAATATTATTTACAGTCACAGGGTACAGCAATGGGCACGTCATTTGCACCCTCTTACGCAAACCTCTTTATGGGATTCTGGGAAAATACACATATTTTTGGTGATAATAATATATTTAGACAAAATATCATCTTTTATCGTAGATTTATTGATGATTTAATATTCATTTGGAATGGTGACACGGACACATTACACTTGTTTTTTGAATATCTGGAAGCAAATACTTATAATCTGAAATTCTCTCATGTGTATCATGATACGAAAATTAACTATCTTGACTTACACCTATATATAGATATTGATCAAACCATACAGACCAATGTCTACAGGAAGGTTAACTCACGGAATTCCCTGCTCAGGTCCAACAGCGCCCATCCTAGACCCCTTATCCGGGGTATTCCTAAGGGACAATTCCTTAGATTGAGGAGGATTTGTTCTATGGAACAATCTTTCCTCACTCAGTCTGAGGAATTAAAACAAAGGTTCTTGAATCGAGGCTATAGAGAGAAAGATCTGGAGAGTGCATTTGATAACGCACTAAAAATGAATAGAGACGAGCTCCTAAATAAAACTAGAAAAAACAATAAGAGAAAGAAAGGAGAAGTCTTTGTTCAAAAAGATTCAACTAACCAACTGCCACTCTTCATAACAACATACTCGAAACAGGAAGAACAAATTAGGTTTATCCTACAAAAACATTGGTCCATCTTAAAACTGGACAGGGATCTAGAATGTTTTGCTAAATCTAATCCTAAAATGGTATTTAAAAAGGCTAAAACCATTGGGAATCATGTGTCCCCCAGTCTTTTTTGCTCCACCAAAAATAGCACTAATAAACTACCAAAAGGCTTCTTTAAATGTGGAAACTGTAATACATGTAAATACGCAAAAGAACAAAAAACTATTAGGAATGTTTATACTAATCAAATCTATCGCATTGATACATTTCTAACATGTAACACTAATTTTGTGGTGTATTTACTCAACTGTCCTTGTGGCAGTGGCTATGTAGGCCGTACCATTAGACCGCTCAAAGTTCGAATTAATGAACACATTAGGAGCATCAAAAAACGAGATGAGAGATTTCCTGTGGCCCGACATTTTAATCAATGTCAACTAGGAACATTAGCATCATTCTCTTTCAGTGCCCTTGAATACATCCAGGCCCATGTTAGGGGAGGTGATAGAGAAGCTTTGTTAAATCGTAGGGAAATGTTCTGGATTTATGCCCTTGGGACATTGGCACCCAGGGGCATGAACCAGGACTGGGAACTCAAACATTTTTTAAATTGATGATTTTTGTATTATACTTCTGTATGAGCATTTATAGTAAAAAATGTGTTAAATCAATGTTTGTGTTTCTCCTCACATAATATCCTTTTGATTCCTTTTTTCCTTTTTCCCTTTCCCGCCCCCCCCCCCTCTTCCCATCCCCCTCCCCCCCCCTCTCTTCCCCCCCCTCCTCCTTCCCCCCCTCCCCCCCCTTTTTCCTCCTCAACCTATTTAAATACAATATATATTTCCTTCATTTAGGGTTCTTTTAAAAGCTGGTTATTATTCTGCACAAATGCTGGAAACTAGGAAGATCATTGCCTTGGAATAATGTAAACTGTCATGCATATAGATTATTACCAAAAAATTATTGATCACACTGTTTTTTACAGCATATGATATAAGGGATAAATCTATATAATATATTATGTATGACAGAAAATTTGATCATAATGAATGTTTTGATATTACATTTTAGTCACGAGGTAAATACTAACTCACTACTTGTCCACATCCATGTAACGAACCAATTGCGCATACAATTGAAATAGATATGTTATATGTTTCTTGCTCTGTTTATTTTATTGTTGTGTCTTATCCCCTGTCTTTTCTTTTCTTCCACTCTCGTAGCCGAACGGGACTCCCTGGTTCCTCCCCCCCTTCCCAGACGCACCTTCCGCATCAGTAGTCTGATTGGATGTAATATTCAACCAATAGCTATGCACGATGGTGTTCGCGCCAAAACCGCGCGGCACCACTGGGTAATGGAGGCGGGGAATCCCCTTCATAGCTGCGGGAGTGTGAGACGCGATTGTACTCTTTGACAAAGGGCTGTATAGCCTGAAACGCGTCAGAGTTTGTCTTGTCTCCCCTTCGTGTCAAACCATGTCTCAATAAATATATTTTTAACCCCTCAACTGCTGGTGCTGGCCCCATTCCTCAGCTGTGCTCCGCTGCAAATCCTTGGATTTCAAACTTTCTTCCACTTACTCTGCGTGATGCACGCATTATGGAGTGAACAACATATTCAGTGAGTATTGCAATTCCCTACCCATGGATTCAAGAGGGACTTGTAGACCACTACAGTGCAGCAGGTAAGAGTTTTTCTGTCTTGTGAGGTGCCGAACAGGCATTAAACAGTTCCTCACCATAAGACAATTATTGACTATATACTCCTGCTAATGCACTGGGTCCAATACTACCACTATTGCAATAGTTATCTCCATACCTTGTTTATCAACATACATCAACATTGTTGTATCTCATTCGTTGGAGCGCCGCTTTTTGGGATTTATCCCACCTTTCTACTGGTGTACAGAACAGTCAGTCAGGCCTGCACATCTCCAGTCCTTGAGGGCCACAAACAGGCCCGGTTTTAAGGATAACCTTGAAAACCGGGCCTGTTTGCAAACCTCTGGGACTGGAATTGTGCAGGTCTTGTGTACAGTAAGTATAAACATTTCTTTAATATTACAAGTTAAAACACGCAACATCTCCTTTATTAAAGTACAGAAAGTCAAAACATGTACAGCACAACAGTATGGTGTTATTAAAAAAAATTCTTTATTCATAAAATTTTAAAAACGCAACATCACCTTTATTAAAGTACAGAAAGTAAAAACATTTACAAAAACATTTACAAAAAATAAACAACAGTTGAACAGTCACGCAAATTCGATCCCCAACAGATTGTCCTTCCAGGGCCGATGCCTTATATGGCGCAAAATGCCATTAATGGAGTCTCGAACGATTTTCATTAAAGGATCTGAAATTGAAAAATAGCGCCGCAATTCCTCCACAATAGTCCTTCTTACATTTTCAGGAAGCGCCCTTTTTTCGCGATTTCCTTCGTAGTTTATATTTTTGGCCCACCCGCAGTACACCAAGTAGGACACGTGGTGCTTAAAAATTAACATGCCATATTTCTGGGGTAAACCAGCACTCATCACCCAATACTTCTCCCTGAGTGCCGGGCACATATCGATGCAAGCGTACAGTATGTAGTTTGGGTTCTGGGAGCGGGTGTGCTTCTGGGAGTGGGTGTGCTTGTGGCGGCGGGCGAGGGTAGGTTGTCTGGGAGGAAGCTTTCCTCCTGTCTTGGTCACCGTGTTGTCTCCTGGCGTGGTCTTGACGGGGTTGTCATGTTATCCTCCTCCTCAATGGCATACATGTACACAAATTCTTCTGGTGGAGGTGGTGCGCTTGGTTGGAAGGCGGTCGAAGGTCCCATTCATCACATCCATGCCACCCTCCTGCTCCGGCATCGGGGATACAGGGGCATGAACACCGAGCAAATTATGTATCACCGCTATGTCAGTCTCTATCTTCTCCATCCGTCGATCCATCTTCTCCATCCGTTGATTCATATTTTAGCATGGTCTCTAAAAGCAAATCTATCTTTACCAGCATAGTAGAGTTCCCGGGGATATCCACACTTAACCCATTCAGTATGCGGTCTAACTAGCTGGTTCTTGTGCATGGCGTTCTGTGGACATCTGGGTGGATGGGTGCTACCGAGCATGAGATGGGGTTCCCTGGAGAGAAGCTGCAGCATCGTCGAAGAAGGATGGAGGAGGTGACCTGTGGATTTCCGGGAGAGAAGTGGCAGAGTCATCTAAGCGTAATGGAGAAAGTGACCCGTGGATTTCAGGGACACCAGCGGCAGCGTTTCGAAGAGCAGTGGAGAAGTTGGGCTGTGGGTTTCCGGGAGAGCGGCGGCAGCGTCGTGGACAAGTAGTGGAGAAGATGGGCTGTAGATTTGCGGGAGAGCATCGGCAGAGACGTTGAAGCGTAATCGAGGAAGTGGCCTGCGGGTTCGATGGGTTGGCTGCCATTTTTTTTGCCTTGAGTGTACATCACCGAATTTCTTCTTGACATAATAAGGCTTACGTGTATTAAAACCCTTAGCCTTTGGGGTCAGCAGAAGGTTTTCTTTATTAGCCTTAGCCTGTCGCTTTGGCCTTGGCTTGGATACGGCTGCCGCCTTTGGTTTTTCTGTGTGATAGGCACGGCAGAGGCGAGTGGCTTCCTGCATCCGTAGAATCGGGGTTGATCCATGGAAGCAGATGGCACAATGCAGTATCTGGTCAAGGGCAAGTTCAGATGCAAAGTGTGTAACCCTATATGCATGGCGTCCAGGTACAGGAGTTGAAAGTGGGCGTACTCTAATGTGAATCATTAACGTATAAATACACCATCCATTTTGTGGATGCAGAGAAAATGCAAAAAATGCACAAAGCAGCGCACAACAGAGAGAAGTACAGCTGTAGCAGCCGTTATTCAAATAAATCACGGAGCCGTTTTCGTGTGCTCTGCTGTATTCCAAGCGGTATTAACTCCGCATTCACGCCGCCAGGCACCTGCGGTTGATCTGTTTAATTTAATGGTTTCAGATTTCTTTGGGTGCAATTCTTCACGTATCTGCCAGGTGGCAGAAATTAATGAATTGTAATATGTTCTGCTGTGCTACTGTGTCAATTTGAAGGTGTTTAAAACCAGATACTGTAAAAACCAAGTCTACCACAGTGGTCCATTGTGATTTGACCTTGAAGACGTTATCAAATGTAGGCGCTTCATAATAAAAACTTATAAAACTCAAAGCTGTGTGCTTTTTTGTACATTCCTACAGTATCCTTGCACAATTACTGACTGGACATAATGTGCACACCGCCGACGTATAAAAAAAACCTGACTGTAGTAATGCATTTTAAATATGTTCTACAATTAATGCTGCAGCAGATAACATGGCGACTGTTGCAGAAATATATGATTTTTTCCTTTCGAACTTTGATTTTTACAAGTTTTCACCTGACGTTCGTGGTTGGAAGCGTGCGATAAGAAAAACCTTAAGTAGCGATCAGTGTTTTTTTCATATTGTCCCTCCTGCCAGAGATATAAGCGGGTATTGGGTTGTGGCCCCAGAATTTCCCAGTATGTTTGGTCATGGCAACTTCAAAAGAAGAAAGGTCGGGTTTAATCCATATAAAATTTGTCAATACCAATCCAGCATTGTGCAAGCGTCGACAACAGTGCCAGCACCAGTACCGGCTTATAATAACGGTCCGACCGTCAGTGAAAATCTGGTGAACGGCAATCCTTGCTACCTGTCCCCGCCAGAAAACCTGCAAAATTGCAAGCCTGAGCCTGATTTCATGTACAGGTAGCAGCAAGCTTGCATGTACCAAAAAGATTTCCAGCTTTATCAGCTGTCAACTACAGGTGTAGCAGGCCATCTGTCACCTGTCAACTATAATGAAGACGCCAGGAGTGACAGTGGCTCATTACCACTCGTTTGGCAAAGTCTATAATGAAGGTAAATATAATTTACTACAGTATACTGTATTACACTATACAGTAAAGTATTAAGTTTAAAACTGCAGTTCAAGCTGCCGTATTTTAAAAAAATATTATTTTTTTAAAAACAATACTGTACTGTATCGTATGTGCATTATTCAGACACGTGATTAGTTACAGTAAGCTGCAGATCGGTCCATTCTCCTATAATCAATCGCTTTGTGCAGGGTTACTTAATTCAATTCTTACACAATTATTGAAATTGTAGTCCTGCAAAATGATTATAGATACAATTGGTGGACAGCTAGGGAGAGGGAGCCTATCAGAAGTTTGTTCTCATCATACAGACACACATGTACTATAGAATATTGCTTGAACTGCTGCAACGACTTGACGCATGCTCAATAACAGAAATAATAGCATCATTTTTCCTCCCCAGAAAATAAACTTTGACATCAAGCAGAAAAAGGCAAAAGGAGGGATGGATGGAAAGAAAGGATGGACCTCTAATATCGCTTTTTTTAAACATTGCTTGCGCATTTGCGAATCTGATTTAAAAATCCAAGTAGGCAAACATTTAGTGACAGTGCAGTTTTTATTGATTAGGATAGAATAAATGTGAGCTTTATAGAAAACCTTATACAGTATGCTTCATATTCAATACTTTTTTACATTGTACTGTAATCATCACCACTGTTTGACGTTGCATTTTGCAGTATAATTTCATTACACTTGCATGTCTAATTAAATTCTAAGAAACCCCAAAAATAAAAATGTAGATCTTTTATTCTATATTTATTATTTATTATTCAATACTTTCAACTTTAGCTAGGCTTATTCTTCTTCTCAAACTGTTTTTATTTTATGCGCATGCGTGTATGTCTCATTGAAACCTTGTTGAAACGCATATGCGTGTCATCACATTTAGGCGCATGCGTGTATTTGAATTTTCAAGTTGGGGGAAAAAATAAAAATAGAAAAATTCAACTTAAAAAAAAAAAAGACCCCTTTTTGAAGAAGGAAGAGATCGATGCTGCAGCCACTCTCGAGTGGCTGCAGTATCGATCTCTTCCTTCTTCTACTGTTCCTGTGATCGGGCCGTGCCGCAGAGTGACGTCACCATCCGTCTGAGGACACGGACGCCGAGAGAGAGAGTGAGACCAGCGAGGGATGGCATTGATCGTGAGTAACCAGCTACTCCAACACCGATCCCCATACAGCTTTTTTTTCTTCCATCCCTTTTTGAAGGACTGATTTAAATAAACCATTATGTGAACCGTATTTTTGATAAGTTAACAATTTTTGCCATTCTTACAATCACATCCTTTGTATGTACAGTACTGTAATTGTACTGTAATGTATAATGTACTGCACAGTATATTACTGTAATTTTTATTTGGGGGTGGGGGTGTTTCAATTATTCTCATGAATTTAAAAAAGAAACAATTTTATTTGTACAGGATAATCATGGAAAAAGGAATAATACAAAAATACAGTAGGTCGTCTCGTCTTCCAAATTTACAATCTTGACTTTATCTTCTTCGTAATGGCTGGATTACATTGTGTAGTTCTTTTGTCATTGAGAGATGGGGGGGTTGTGTAAATTACTGACTGTTGCTGCAGTATGCACACAATACAATACTTTTACACATGCCCCCCCTTCCTGTACTGCTGCAGCTTTGAAAAGAAAAAAATAGTGCAGTATAGTGCATTTAAGGCATTGCGTACAGGTGCGCCAATGAGTATTCTAACACTTGTCTTAAACTTGCCTTGGAAAATCTGGGGCTATAACCAACAAGATCCAGGTACATGCTGCAAACATTTCAGTGACATTTCTGCAGAGACTAATTCAGTTTGAATGGGACTGCCAGAGACCCCCGCTGTTAATCCGATGGGCCAGAAATGTTGCAGCATGTACCCAGCATGTATCCAGTATGTACCTGGGTCTTGTTGGTGATTGCCCCAGATTGGTTTTAGAATACTCGTCGGCACTACAGTATATCACTATATTGGACTATACAGTAACTACTGTCAAAATATATACTGTACAGTATTACTGTATAACTATACTATACTGTACAGTATATACTGTAACTCTATACTGTATACAGTATAACTATAACAAGTTAGGGACTGGAGCACTGTGTCTTTCCTGCCAGTATTGGGGGGAGGTAGGGGGGATTTCTTGCACATGCAAAACAGAAATAAATTATTATACAGTACCAAGCATTAAAAACATTAAACAATGAAACAATTTAAAACAATCAACTTTTTTTTTTGGTGTAAAAAAATAATTTCTATAACTTTTGAAGTACAGTACAATCAAACAGCAAAGTAGTTCCCAAATGGGCTGGCCTTCCATGGATGAGCCCTTATATGCCTCAAAAGGCCAATGATGGTGTCTCTGATGGTTCTCATAACATGATTGTTAACATTAAAATAACGCTACACTTCCTCGAAAATTGTTTTTCTTAAATTTGCCGGCAGATCCTTCTTGCTTTTATTCCCTTCATAATTTACATTGTGGGTCCACCCGCCATACATCTCAAAACTGACGTGGTGTTTAAAGATGGACTGGGAATATTTCTGTGCTAGACCAGCACTTCCGATCTTGTATTTCTCCCTGACATGCTGGGGCAGTTCGCTCAAGAATGTATGGGAGCGTTACAATCCTGGGTGTTGGAGCGGGTGTGCTTCTGGTCCGTGGGCAAGGGTAGGTGGTCTGGGAGGATGATCTGTTATTTATATTATCTGTTATTTATTTGATTACCAAATGTATTACTACTGTGAAGCGCTATGTACATTAATGGCGCTATATAAATAAAGACATACAATACAAGAATGGCAAAAATTGTTAACGTATCAAAAAGACGGGTCACATAATGGTTGGTTATAATCAATCCTTCAATAAGGCCATGTCGAGAAAAAAAGCTGAATGTTTATTTTTTTATTTTTTTCCCCAACTTGAAAATTCACATACACGCATGCGCCTAAATGTGATGACACATATATGCGTTTCAACAAGGTTCCAAAGAGACATACACACATGTGCCTAAATGAGATGACATGCATATGCGTTTCAACAAGGTTCCAATGAGACATATGTACAGTACCCACATGCGCATAAAAAAACCAGTAAGAATAGAAGAGCAAGCCAAGCAAAAGTATTGATTAATAAATAATAAATAATACATATAGAAATGCGATGACGCATATGCGTTTCAACAAGGTTCCAATTAGACATACTGTACAAGCATGTGCGGAAAAAATATTTGACATTTGGTAGAAGAAGCGACGTAGTTTTTTTGTATTACTTCTTTTCCCTTTATTATTCTGTATATGAGTCCCCATATTTTTAATCTGTGTATGATAAGGATCTTCAGAAAGGACTTCTTTCCCATATACACTATACAGTATGAACTCGTAGCGTTAATCTTCAAATTACAATTACACACACTTGCTGAACTGTACGGCAATAAAAGACAGGTTGAATTGCTATTAGATTTTTAAAACAACAACTCGCGATTGCCCACTTGAGTTTCTCGACGGTATTGCAGCCAACGATAAAATGCAATTTTCTGCACACGATAGAAACCCAAGTCAACACACGTCAAAGGCGGTACAGTTAGAAAAAAATGACACGCTATGACAAGGGTAATCCGATGTATACACCGCGTGAAGTCTTCGAATAACGGCCGCTGCAGCTGTAGGGAAACAGGTGGTGTAAAAATGAAAAATGTATTGCCCAACCAGCATTACAAAAAGGAGGTATGAACCCTCCAAAGGTTCAAACTTCCATTTTGTAATGCTGGTGGGCAATACATTTTTAATTTTTACACCACCTGTTTCCATACTTCTCTGGGCAGTGTGCTGTTTTGTGCACTTTTTGCATTTTCTCTGCTGTTTTGAATCATATCACTGCAACAATCGTATGTACCCTTGCCGCATAACATGAAATAGCTGTCATTATTTTACATATTAGCTATCAATCTCATGCATTACCTGCCATTTATCTAACTCACTAACCCAGAATGAGGCAATAAAATACATGATTATGGATCCATAGTCAAAATACACAACTAAATAAATAATTATAAATACACTGCATTGCTGCACATATTACATATTTCTTAAACTATGAAAAGCCAACATGGCGACCTGCTTTAAAACAGAGGGGCGTAAACGTTGTGCTGACATTTTGTCAGGGTTCTGCTCGCCACAAACCAGGACCGGACCGCGAGGCTGAGGTGGGGTTGTAAAAGCACCGACCTGAGACCGCGCAGGCTGATCCGGATTGCG
The DNA here is from genome assembly GCF_040206685.1 of Ascaphus truei. Taxonomy (NCBI): domain Eukaryota; kingdom Metazoa; phylum Chordata; class Amphibia; order Anura; family Ascaphidae; genus Ascaphus; species Ascaphus truei. Next base: position 300,720,474 of record NC_134485.1, on the reverse strand, counting down.
CAGTTCGTAGTCATATGTCGCAGGATCAGGATTGGAGAAGACAGCGTCGTCGTTGTAGAAGCCAGGGTCAGGACAGGAGACATCAGGATAAACATTGTTCAGGCAAGAGTTCGGCAACATGTAGTCAGGAGAACCCCGCTTCAGCTTAGGAGCGCGGGGTTGGGCTCTGCGCGAGCGACGACCATGGCCCATGGTGCTGGTCACAGGAGATGGTAAGCAGACCAGAGTAGCACACCGCTTTGCTGCACGGGTGCACCAGTGCTACAGCGCAAGAGTCCTGAGCGGGCTAGGGAATCCTCTGTCTCAGCGCAGGAACCAGGACACGGCCTCTCTAGATTAGGGAAAGAGTAGGCCCCAGGAACCAGGAAGCTGAAGATACACAGGGAAACCTCCGCTACTGTGCAGGAATCCAGGAGACTGAAGGACGCCGGGACGAAACCTCCGCTTCAGTGCAGGAATCCAGGAGGCTGAAGGACGCAGGGACGAAACCTCTGCTTCAGCACAGGAGAACAGGAGTGGACCGCTGCGTAAATATAGCAGCCGGTCCCAGGAACAAGGAGCTGAAGTAAACAAGAAGAGTACTCAGCTACAACACAGGAGACTGGAGCAGACCGCTGCGTGAATATAGCAGCCGGCCTTAGGAAACCTGGAGCTGCAGACAACAAGGAGAATACTCCGCTTCAGCATGAGGGACAGGAACAAGCGAGGGCTTGTGGCAGAACAGATAGTGACATTCAGGAAGGACTATGCTCGGCCGGGAGCATTATGGGAAGACAATACTTAAAGGCCAGTGGGCCAATCCCCGGAGGGGGGTGTGAAGGTACTGCTCCAATGAATGAATGCAAGTCTAGGTTGCAGTGATAGGCTGCACAGCTGCAGTAGATACCAGAGGGAGTGTGTATTGCTTTGGTGAGTGAATCCAGGCTGCAGCAAACATCAGGAGAGGTGCTCCAGGACTGCACATGTCTGCAAGGTAAGGCAACCAGTAACCCGCGGAGCGGATTCCTTACAGTACCCCCCCCTTCACGAGAGACCTCCGGGTGAACATGAGCACACATAGAGTTGGGGGACCGGGAATTGTTGCTGAACTGTCTAGGATTGGGGGTAGAGTCGTGGTCCAGAGACTCGTGGTTACTCCTTAGTGTACCCCCACCCCACGGTGAAAACAGCGGCCAGACAGGACCATCCATGGGTCTCGGAGACATCGAATTGTTCCTAAAGTTCTTTAGGTGGAAAGGGGATCCGTAAACTAGCAGTTCCTTGGTGAGTACAGTTCTGGAAAATAAGAGTGGTAGAAGAAACATCCTTGGTACATGGCTCGCCCCGCAAAATGACTTGGAAATCCAGGGCTGTGAAGAACCAGAGGGTTCCAGAGCAGAAACGGCAGAAGAACCCCTACAGGAAGCCCAGTCTTTAATAAAGGAACCTGAATCTAGGCTCAGCGGCCCTGATAGTTGATCGAATACACCAGGAGGAACTTTGTAACAGAAAAAGTCTTGGCTGACCACTGCATGTTGAAATTTGCGAGAATTTTTTCCTCTAGAAGGCTCCCAGGTAATGGTTAGTAATGATATAGGCTGGTTGGAAGCATCTCCCGATATTGGTATGGAAGGTGACAAGGCAAGCAGTAAACCCGGCATAGGGACCGAAATCTTGGGATACGTACAGAGTATTTCCAACTGAGAGGAAATAACAGGGGCAACCGAAAATTCCGAGGGACAAAACCATGGTTTAGCAGGAGCAGAGAAGCAAACAACAGTAGAGCTCTCCAATACTGGGAAATCTTCATTGGGAGATAGTATTGTCAGTGAATCAGGAATAGTCCTTGGGATCTTCAAATCAGTAGCTTGAGAAAAAGGCAGAGCCAGGGTAGTGGTGGGAGGGAAGCTAACATCAGAAGCTGAAGTCTGTACCTCAGTGACAGGGCCTTGAGAATCAACAAGCAGCAAGTATGAACTATGAAAACTCTTAATGATAGGCACCTTAGGAGTACAAGGAGTTTTTTCCGAAACTGCAATGGCCCTAACCACAGGGGTACCTAACCTGACAAAAACATGAATTGGTGTGTTTTCTAGTGCAAAATCTCTGATCACAGGACTCCTAACCGATAGTGAGGGTGTCTGGGTTTGATTAGAGAAAAAATCAGATGTATTGATAAGTGACTTAGAAACAATTACTGAGGTTCTAGATTTGCTGGACATGTGAGAAAAAATACCCTTTAAGACAGGAGCTTTAATTTCTTCCCAGAGTAACCCCATGTTTGCTGGGACATATTTAGACACAGTACTGAGGGACTGGGTTTCAGCAAAGGCAGGACAGCTAAATAGCTCAGATTTAAACCCCAGGACTTGTAATATATGCATGGTGACCTCAGACAGTACTAAGGAAGTGACCACAGATATGCTGATCCCTGGAGAATTAGCCTGGACAGAGAAATCAGGGGGACCCCCAATCAGGATACTCCTTGTAGGAAGAGTTTCAGAATCAGAAGGAGAATCATTACCTCTCAGAGTCTCAAAACTAGAAAGACACAATTCAGCGAAAAGGGAAACAGTGTGCAAGCTTTTTACTAATCTATATGAAAAAGCGTCACTTTTGGGAGAAAACCGTGCGTCAGCAAACATTCCTGGGAACATAATATGAACCCCAGGAGGGACATACAGACTACTGTATGCTTTTAACCCTAAGCTTAAAGAGGAGGAGAACTCAGACAGTACACGGGGGTGAATCATAACTGTACTGGTCTCTGAAGTAGGTATTTGGTAAGGAATGTCTGGGAAACCAGAAATTACTGCAGACTCCATAATGTGGGAACTATGCGCTGAAGCAGGGATCACCGCTATGTGGGCGACAGGCTGGTTCAGCGAAACACCCGGGAGAAGGAACTCTGCGAGCAAGCTTAGGGAAAAACCTGACTCCTGAATACATTTATCAGGAACCAGAACTTTAGCCGAAGTCTCCGGAGACGAAACTGCGGAAACTTGAGCTGAAGCAGGGGATTTATAGCAAAGAATATCTAGGGACTCCGTACGGTTATGGGAATCCCTCAATGCAACCTCTGCTGTCTGACTTGTGGACTCATTCTCTGAGGCTAAAACGAAGGCATTAACTTGGAGGCAGCAAGAATTTACAGGGGTTAATGTAGACAATGCCTGAGAGTAAAACATACTGCTGCGGCACAGTTTATTCGAGCATTTGCCCGTTCTGTGCCGCAGCAGTAGCCTGGCGCGCGCCCGAGAGTGACGGGCGCGTGCCGAAGCAGCGGAAGAGCGCCCTCCGATCGGGGCGCTCTCCCTACCGCTGCCGGGTCCGCCGGGTCCCCCGGAACCCCCTGCCGCTGTCCCGCGATCGCGGGACACCAGGGCTCCCTCGGGGAGCCCCTGGACGCGCGTGCAGGGGGCGCACGCTCCCGAAGACGCGTGACCGCGCGTCTATGACGCGCGGCACGCCGAGGGGCGGCCACTAGCAAGCCGGGAAATCTCCCGGCTTGCGGATCTGGCCGCAGTGTAATAAACTGTGTCGCCAGTGTAGGTAATCTCTCTGTATTAGGAGAGACCAGGAATCTCTCGTCTGAAGCTAGGGGCGTGACCATGGCTGGCAGAGAACAGGGATTTACCAAAGGAAACTCAGAGAGCTGCCCCACAGGGGTTAATACAGAAATAACCCTGGGAACAGAACTTAGGGATTCTTTCTCTGACGGGGAAAGCGCACAGGACTGCCTAGCAGAGTTTAAAGCTGGAAAACCCTCAAGAGCTGGAGTGACAGATTCGGAGTTAGAAATAGGGGAACAAAGGGACTTATTCTCTGATAGTAGAACCTTAGTGTTGGCTAGTGAAACATATGTATTCTCCAGGGGAACCTCACAGGACTGCTCGGCAGGGGTTAAAGCTGGAAAACCCTCAAGACCTAGAGAAAGGACTTCTGAGCTAGAATTAGGAGAACTAATGAACTTATTCTCTGATACAAGAACATTAGTGCTGGGTAGAGCAACATATGTATTCTCCAGGGGAACCTCACAGGACTGATCGGCAGGGGTAAACGAAAACATATCATTGGCGTCAGGGAACCCGGCCATACACTCAGGGCAAGGATCCGTGGTAGACCAGGGATACAGCCAAGCGGCAGCGAAGCTGGCGAGGGGAGGATCCTGTTCCTTTATGCAAATGTCCAATGTCATGGAAAGGATATGGAGTGTTTTTTGGGCATCTGCCAACATGAGGAGAGGGTCCTCTTTTGCTATATAAATGTCTAAAGACAAGGCCAGGGAAGAGAGTTCCTTTTGGGCGTCGTCCAATTCTAAAGGGTACACATTTTCCCAAGTTAAAGGGTAACCAGGAAAGCAAATACAAGCGGCCAGCGATTGTTTTAAGTCCCGGAGGCGGTAAACCTTTATCATGAGATCATTACGGCATTTGTTTTGCAAAGGGGTTAAACCTACAAACACAATCAGATCTTCAATCAGGGGTATTATCTCACATAGAAACTGGTATTCACACTGGGACTGGTTTACAGGCTGGGACAGGCTTTCAGACAGAAACTTACCAACCCTCACCACAGGGCGGTCCGAGTTTGTGCGGCCGAGCATACTGTCAGGGTTCTGCTCGCCACAAACCAGGACCGGACCGCGAGGCTGAGGTGGGGTTGTAAAAGCACCGACCTGAGACCGCGCAGGCTGATCCGGATTGCGCAGTTCATAGTCATATGTCGCAGGATCAGGATTGGAGAAGACAGCGTCGTCGTTGTAGAAGCCAGGGTCAGGACAGGAGACATCAGGATAAACATTGTTCAGGCAAGAGTTCGGCAACATGTAGTCAGGAGAACCCCGCTTCAGCTTAGGAGCGCGGGGTTGGGCTCTGCGCGAGCGACGACCATGGCCCATGGTGCTGGTCACAGGAGATGGTAAGCAGACCAGAGTAGCACACCGCTTTGCTGCACGGGTGCACCAGTGCTACAGCGCAAGAGTCCTGAGCGGGCTAGGGAATCCTCTGTCTCAGCGCAGGAACCAGGACACGGCCTCTCTAGATTAGGGAAAGAGTAGGCCCCAGGAACCAGGAAGCTGAAGATACACAGGGAAACCTCCGCTACTGTGCAGGAATCCAGGAGACTGAAGGACGCCGGGACGAAACCTCCGCTTCAGTGCAGGAATCCAGGAGGCTGAAGGACGCAGGGACGAAACCTCTGCTTCAGCACAGGAGAACAGGAGTGGACCGCTGCGTAAATATAGCAGCCGGTCCCAGGAACAAGGAGCTGAAGTAAACAAGAAGAGTACTCAGCTACAACACAGGAGACTGGAGCAGACCGCTGCGTGAATATAGCAGCCGGCCTTAGGAAACCTGGAGCTGCAGACAACAAGGAGAATACTCCGCTTCAGCATGAGGGACAGGAACAAGCGAGGGCTTGTGGCAGAACAGATAGTGACATCCAGGAAGGACTATGCTCGGCCGGGAGCATTATGGGAAGACAACACTTAAAGGCCAGCGGGCCAATCCCCGGAGGGGGGTGTGAAGGTACTGCTCCAATGAATGAATGCAAGTCTAGGTTGCAGTGATAGGCTGCACAGCTGCAGTAGATACCAGAGGGAGTGTGTATTGCTTTGGTGAGTGAATCTAGGCTGCAGCAAACATCAGGAGAGGTGCTCCAGGACTGCACATGTCTGCAAGGTAAGGCAACCAGTAACCCGCGGAGCGGATTCCTTACAGTACCCCCCCCCTTCACGCGAGACCTCCGGGCGAACATGAGCACACATAGAGTTGGGGGACCGGGAATTGTTGCTGAACCGTCTAGGATTGGGGGTAGAGTCGTGGTCCAGAGACTCGTGGTTACTCCTTAGTGTACCCCCACCCCACGGTGAAAACAGCGGCCAGACAGGACCATCCATGGGTCTCGGAGACATCGAATTGTTCCTAAAGTTCTTTAGGTGGAAAGGGGATCCGTAAACTAGCAGTTCCTTGGTGAGTACAGTTCTGGGAAATAAGAGTGGTAGAAGAAACATCCTTGGTACATGGCTCGCCCCGCAAAATGACTTGGAAATCCAGGGCTGTGAAGAACCAGAGGGTTCCAGAGCAGAAACGGCAGAAGAACCCCTACAGGAAGCCCAGTCTTTAATAAAGGAACCTGAATCTAGGCTCAGCGGCCCTGATAGTTGAACCTGGAGCTGCAGACAACAAGGAGAATACTCCGCTTCAGCATGAGGGACAGGAACAAGCGAGGGCTTGTGGCAGAACAGATAGTGACATCCAGGAAGGACTATGCTCGGCCGGGAGCATTATGGGAAGACAATACTTAAAGGCCAGCGGGCCAATCCCCGGAGGGGGGAGTGAAGGTACTGCTCCAATGAATGAATGCAAGTCTAGGTTGCAGTGATAGGCTGCACAGCTGCAGTAGATACCAGAGGGAGTGTGTATTGCTTTGGTGAGTGAATCCAGGCTGCAGCAAACATCAGGAGAGGTGCTCCAGGACTGCACATGTCTGCAAGGTAAGGCAACCAGTAACCCGCGGAGCGGATTCCTTACAGTACCCCCCCCTTCACGCGAGACCTCCGGGCGAACATGAGCACACATAGAGTTGGGGGACCGGGAATTGTTGCTGAACCGTCTAGGATTGGGGGTAGAGTCGTGGTCCAGAGACTCGTGGTTACTCCTTAGTGTACCCCCACCCCACGGTGAAAACAGCGGCCAGACAGGACCATCCATGGGTCTCGGAGACATCGAATTGTTCCTAAAGTTCTTTAGGTGGAAAGGGGATCCGTAAACTAGCAGTTCCTTGGTGAGTACAGTTCTGGGAAATAAGAGTGGTAGAAGAAACATCCTTGGTACATGGCTCGCCCCGCAAAATGACTTGGAAATCCAGGGCTGTGAAGAACCAGAGGGTTCCAGAGCAGAAACGGCAGAAGAACCCCTACAGGAAGCCCAGTCTTTAATAAAGGAACCTGAATCTAGGCTCAGCGGCCCTGATAGTTGAACCTGGAGCTGCAGACAACAAGGAGAATACTCCGCTTCAGCATGAGGGACAGGAACAAGCGAGGGCTTGTGGCAGAACAGATAGTGACATCCAGGAAGGACTATGCTCGGCCGGGAGCATTATGGGAAGACAATACTTAAAGGCCAGCGGGCCAATCCCCGGAGGGGGGTGTGAAGGTACTGCTCCAATGAATGAATGCAAGTCTAGGTTGCAGTGATAGGCTGCACAGCTGCAGTAGATACCAGAGGGAGTGTGTATTGCTTTGGTGAGTGAATCCAGGCTGCAGCAAACATCAGGAGAGGTGCTCCAGGACTGCACATGTCTGCAAGGTAAGGCAACCAGTAACCCGCGGAGCGGATTCCTTACAGTACCCCCCCCTTCACGAGAGACCTCCGGGTGAACATGAGCACACATAGAGTTGGGGGACCGGGAATTGTTGCTGAACCGTCTAGGATTGGGGGTAGAGTCGTGGTCCAGAGACTCGTGGTTACTCCTTAGTGTACCCCCACCCCACGGTGAAAACAGCGGCCAGACAGGACCATCCATGGGTCTCGGAGACATCGAATTGTTCCTAAAGTTCTTTAGGTGGAAAGGGGATCCGTAAACTAGCAGTTCCTTGGTGAGTACAGTTCTGGAAAATAAGAGTGGTAGAAGAAACATCCTTGGTACATGGCTCGCCCCGCAAAATGACTTGGAAATCCAGGGCTGTGAAGAACCAGAGGGTTCCAGAGCAGAAACGGCAGAAGAACCCCTACAGGAAGCCCAGTCTTTAATAAAGGAACCTGAATCTAGGCTCAGCGGCCCTGATAGTTGATCGAATACACCAGGAGGAACTTTGTAACAGAAAAAGTCTTGGCTGACCACTGCATGTTGAAATTTGTGAGAATTTTTTCCTCTAGAAGGCTCCCAGGTAATGGTTAGTAATGATATAGGCTTTTTGGAAGCATCTCCCGATATTGGTATGGAAGGTGACAAGGCAAGCAGTAAACCCGGCATAGGGACCGAAATCTTGGGATACGTACAGAGTATTTCCAACTGAGAGGAAATAACAGGGGCAACCGAAAATTCCGAGGGACAAAACCATGGTTTAGCAGGAGCAGAGAAGCAAACAACAGTAGAGCTCTCCAATACTGGGAAATCTTCATTGGGAGATAGTATTGTCAGTGAATCAGGAATAGTCCTTGGGATCTTCAAATCAGTAGCTTGAGAAAAAGGCAGAGCCAGGGTAGTGGTGGGAGGGAAGCTAACATCAGAAGCTGAAGTCTGTACCTCAGTGACAGGGCCTTGAGAATCAACAAGCAGCAAGTATGAACTATGAAAACTCTTAATGATAGGCACCTTAGGAGTACAAGGAGTTTTTTCCGAAACTGCAATGGCCCTAACCACAGGGGTACCTAACCTGACAAAAACATGAATTGGTGTGTTTTCTAGTGCAAAATCTCTGATCACAGGACTCCTAACCGATAGTGAGGGTGTCTGGGTTTGATTAGAGAAAAAATCAGATGTATTGATAAGTGACTTAGAAACAATTACTGAGGTTCTAGATTTGCTGGACATGTGAGAAAAAATACCCTTTAAGACAGGAGCTTTAATTTCTTCCCAGAGTAACCCCATGTTTGCTGGGACATATTTAGACACAGTACTGAGGGACTGGGTTTCAGCAAAGGCAGGACAGCTAAATAGCTCAGATTTAAACCCCAGGACTTGTAATATATGCATGGTGACCTCAGACAGTACTAAGGAAGTGACCACAGATATGCTGATCCCTGGAGAATTATCCTGGACAGAGAAATCAGGGGGACCCCCAATCAGGATACTCCTTGTAGGAAGAGTTTCAGAATCAGAAGGAGAATCATTACCTCTCAGAGTCTCAAAACTAGAAAGACACAATTCAGCGAAAAGGGAAACAGTGTGCAAGCTTTTTACTAATCTATATGAAAAAGCGTCACTTTTGGGAGAAAACCGTGCGTCAGCAAACATTCCTGGGAACATAATATGAACCCCAGGAGGGACATACAGACTACTGTATGCTTTTAACCCTAAGCTTAAAGAGGAGGAGAACTCAGACAGTACACGGGGGTGAATCATAACTGTACTGGTCTCTGAAGTAGGTATTTGGTAAGGAATGTCTGGGAAACCAGAAATTACTGCAGACTCCATAATGTGGGAACTATGCGCTGAAGCAGGGATCACCGCTATGTGGGCGACAGGCTGGTTCAGCGAAACACCCGGGAGAAGGAACTCTGCGAGCAAGCTTAGGGAAAAACCTGACTCCTGAATACATTTATCAAGAACCAGAACTTTAGCCGAAGTCTCCGAAGACGAAACTGCGGAAACTTGAGCTGAAGCAGGGGATTTATAGCAAAGAATATCTAGGGACTCCGTACGGTTATGGGAATCCATCAATGCAACCTCTGCTGTCTGACTTGTGGACTCATTCTCTGAGGCTAAAACGAAGGCATTAACTTGGAGGCAGCAAGAATTTACAGGGGTTAATGTAGACAATGCCTGAGAGTAAAACATAGGTAATCTCTCTGTATTAGGAGAGACCAGGAATCTCTCGTCTGAAGCTAGGGGCGTGACCATGGCTGGCAGAGAACAGGGATTTACCAAAGGAAACTCAGAGAGCTGCCCCACAGGGGTTAATACAGAAATAACCCTGGGAACAGAACTTAGGGATTCTTTCTCTGACGGGGAAAGCGCACAGGACTGCCTAGCAGAGTTTAAAGCTGGAAAACCCTCAAGAGCTGGAGTGACAGATTCGGAGTTAGAAATAGGGGAACAAAGGGACTTATTCTCTGATAGTAGAACCTTAGTGTTGGCTAGTGAAACATATGTATTCTCCAGGGGAACCTCACAGGACTGCTCGGCAGGGGTTAAAGCTGGAAAACCCTCAAGACCTAGAGAAAGGACTTCTGAGCTAGAATTAGGAGAACTAATGAACTTATTCTCTGATACAAGAACATTAGTGCTGGGTAGAGCAACATATGTATTCTCCAGGGGAACCTCACAGGACTGATCGGCAGGGGTAAACGAAAACATATCATTGGCGTCAGGGAACCCGGCCATACACTCAGGGCAAGGATCCGTGGTAGACCAGGGATACAGCCAAGCGGCAGCGAAGCTGGCGAGGGGAGGATCCTGTTCCTTTATGCAAATGTCCAATGTCATGGAAAGGATATGGAGTGTTTTTTGGGCATCTGCCAACATGAGGAGAGGGTCCTCTTTTGCTATATAAATGTCTAAAGACAAGGCCAGGGAAGAGAGTTCCTTTTGGGCGTCGTCCAATTCTAAAGGGTACACATTTTCCCAAGTTAAAGGGTAACCAGGAAAGCAAATACAAGCGGCCAGCGATTGTTTTAAGTCCCGGAGGCGGTAAACCTTTATCATGAGATCATTACGGCATTTGTTTTGCAAAGGGGTTAAACCTACAAACACAATCAGATCTTCAATCAGGGGTATTATCTCACATAGAAACTGGTATTCACACTGGGACTGGTTTACAGGCTGGGACAGGCTTTCAGACAGAAACTTACCAACCCTCACCACAGGGCGGTCCGAGTTTGTGCGGCCGAGCATACTGTCAGGGTTCTGCTCGCCACAAACCAGGACCGGACCGCGAGGCTGAGGTGGGGTTGTAAAAGCACCGACCTGAGACCGCGCAGGCTGATCCGGATTGCGCAGTTCGTAGTCATATGTCGCAGGATCAGGATTGGAGAAGACAGCGTCGTCGTTGTAGAAGCCAGGGTCAGGACAGGAGACATCAGGATAAACATTGTTCAGGCAAGAGTTCGGCAACATGTAGTCAGGAGAACCCCGCTTCAGCTTAGGAGCGCGGGGTTGGGCTCTGCGCGAGCGACGACCATGGCCCATGGTGCTGGTCACAGGAGATGGTAAGCAGACCAGAGTAGCACACCGCTTTGCTGCACGGGTGCACCAGTGCTACAGCGCAAGAGTCCTGAGCGGGCTAGGGAATCCTCTGTCTCAGCGCAGGAACCAGGACACGGCCTCTCTAGATTAGGGAAAGAGTAGGCCCCAGGAACCAGGAAGCTGAAGATACACAGGGAAACCTCCGCTACTGTGCAGGAATCCAGGAGACTGAAGGACGCCGGGACGAAACCTCCGCTTCAGTGCAGGAATCCAGGAGGCTGAAGGACGCAGGGACGAAACCTCTGCTTCAGCACAGGAGAACAGGAGTGGACCGCTGCGTAAATATAGCAGCCGGTCCCAGGAACAAGGAGCTGAAGTAAACAAGAAGAGTACTCAGCTACAACACAGGAGACTGGAGCAGACCGCTGCGTGAATATAGCAGCCGGCCTTAGGAAACCTGGAGCTGCAGACAACAAGGAGAATACTCCGCTTCAGCATGAGGGACAGGAACAAGCGAGGGCTTGTGGCAGAACAGATAGTGACATCCAGGAAGGACTATGCTCGGCCGGGAGCATTATGGGAAGACAATACTTAAAGGCCAGCGGGCCAATCCCCGGAGGGGGGTGTGAAGGTACTGCTCCAATGAATGAATGCAAGTCTAGGTTGCAGTGATAGGCTGCACAGCTGCAGTAGATACCAGAGGGAGTGTGTATTGCTTTGGTGAGTGAATCCAGGCTGCAGCAAACATCAGGAGAGGTGCTCCAGGACTGCACATGTCTGCAAGGTAAGGCAACCAGTAACCCGCGGAGCGGATTCCTTACAGTACCCCCCCCTTCACGCGAGACCTCCGGGCGAACATGAGCACACATAGAGTTGGGGGACCGGGAATTGTTGCTGAACCGTCTAGGATTGGGGGTAGAGTCGTGGTCCAGAGACTCGTGGATACTCCTTAGTGTACCCCCACCCCACGGTGAAAACAGCGGCCAGACAGGACCATCCATGGGTCTCGGAGACATCGAATTGTTCCTAAAGTTCTTTAGGTGGAAAGGGGATCCGTAAACTAGCAGTTCCTTGGTGAGTACAGTTCTGGGAAATAAGAGTGGTAGAAGAAACATCCTTGGTACATGGCTCGCCCCGCAAAATGACTTGGAAATCCAGGGCTGTGAAGAACCAGAGGGTTCCAGAGCAGAAACGGCAGAAGAACCCCTACAGGAAGCCCAGTCTTTAATAAAGGAACCTGAATCTAGGCTCAGCGGCCCTGATAGTTGAACCTGGAGCTGCAGACAACAAGGAGAATACTCCGCTTCAGCATGAGGGACAGGAACAAGCGAGGGCTTGTGGCAGAACAGATAGTGACATCCAGGAAGGACTATGCTCGGCCGGGAGCATTATGGGAAGACAATACTTAAAGGCCAGCGGGCCAATCCCCGGAGGGGGGTGTGAAGGTACTGCTCCAATGAATGAATGCAAGTCTAGGTTGCAGTGATAGGCTGCACAGCTGCAGTAGATACCAGAGGGAGTGTGTATTGCTTTGGTGAGTGAATCCAGGCTGCAGCAAACATCAGGAGAGGTGCTCCAGGACTGCACATGTCTGCAAGGTAAGGCAACCAGTAACCCGCGGAGCGGATTCCTTACAGTACCCCCCCCTTCACGCGAGACCTCCGGGCGAACATGAGCACACATAGAGTTGGGGGACCGGGAATTGTTGCTGAACCGTCTAGGATTGGGGGTAGAGTCGTGGTCCAGAGACTCGTGGTTACTCCTTAGTGTACCCCCACCCCACGGTGAAAACAGCGGCCAGACAGGACCATCCATGGGTCTCGGAGACATCGAATTGTTCCTAAAGTTCTTTAGGTGGAAAGGGGATCCGTAAACTAGCAGTTCCTTGGTGAGTACAGTTCTGGGAAATAAGAGTGGTAGAAGAAACATCCTTGGTACATGGCTCGCCCCGCAAAATGACTTGGAAATCCAGGGCTGTGAAGAACCAGAGGGTTCCAGAGCAGAAACGGCAGAAGAACCCCTACAGGAAGCCCAGTCTTTAATAAAGGAACCTGAATCTTGGCTCAGCGGCCCTGATAGTTGAACCTGGAGCTGCAGACAACAAGGAGAATACTCCGCTTCAGCATGAGGGACAGGAACAAGCGAGGGCTTGTGGCAGAACAGATAGTGACATCCAGGAAGGACTATGCTCGGCCGGGAGCATTATGGGAAGACAATACTTAAAGGCCAGCGGGCCAATCCCCGGAGGGGGGTGTGAAGGTACTGCTCCAATGAATGAATGCAAGTCTAGGTTGCAGTGATAGGCTGCACAGCTGCAGTAGATACCAGAGGGAGTGTGTATTGCTTTGGTGAGTGAATCCAGGCTGCAGCAAACATCAGGAGAGGTGCTCCAGGACTGCACATGTCTGCAAGGTAAGGCAACCAGTAACCCGCGGAGCGGATTCCTTACACATTTAAGTGATGCGTAGGAAGTTCTCTTATTGACAGCGGACATGCAAAGCACATTTAAAAATATTGCAATGGATCTCGTTAACTGCTTCTTACCTTCTTTCAGAAGTCTCTTCCGGCATCTTGTGATCTTCACGCTGCGATATCTGTAATAACAGATTAACAGATGACGGAGAAGAGGTAAAAGGGGTATGGCACACCATATACACGAATAAGTTTTTCCTGATGGTACGTGCATGCGTGTCACTCGGAAAAAAACGAATCACACATTGTATAAAGAACATCTTTTATAGTTATCTGCATTATATTGCATGCATATTCTGTGTAGTCATGCAAGGGGTGTTGTGGAGGTAGCTACTGGGGTAGATCAATTGCTTGTTCTGTGGGTTCAGCTCGTTCGGATTGTTGATTGCTCCATAATAGTTTGGATATTGTGTCATGCATTGAGGTGGATAAAGATAGTTAATTTGTGGCATTTAATCTGCTGGAGCCATGTCTTGATTATGCATGTTCTCGTAATAGTTAGGTCCGGCATTGTTCTGGTATTGTTTGAAGCCCTCCGGTTGAAAATAATATAAATTTTTTGGAAAATGTAAGGCACCGCTGCGAGCACCTATGTACAGGATTTTTTTGCCTAAAAAAGCTCTCCACTTTTTAAATTTCCATGATCAAACATACGCATATTTCCGGAATACGGTGGTCAGTGAATTTTATTATATTGACTTGCATATTCAACATACTGTAATTAACTTGAAAAACTACCAGTCACACAGTACACTATTGTGTAAAAATATAACAAATTTGCACATATTCACACTATTTATTATGTTTCTCTGTGTGTACTAAATAAATGTATATTTTTCATGTCAGCATGATAATGATACTTAAACAGACATGAGAATCGCAGTGCTGTTGATTTCACATTTATATACATTCATTATGTTCCCACACACACTTCATAATGTCACATTGTTCAGTATGTTGCTTTAGCATTTATGAAGTATAGTACGTTTGATTGAAATGTCAAACATTTCTACTCTTGTCACACTTCACTGTGTATACAGTTATAATAAAGATATCCCTCACATGTACTATATATAATTAAGTACCGTAAACAAATATTTAGTAACTATAAATGAACATGATATTCTCCAATTATGAAAGATGAATTGATTGTTATCATCAGATGTATCATACCATGCACTTCGTTATCTCTCCTTTTTTACTACATTGAACTAACCACCAACACAGCTACACATACTTATTTTGTTTATAAGCTTATTGTCTAATGTACGGTTAAAACATTGATATTTATAGGCTATGTACATAAAAACATTAAACTTAAATGTGTTTAACATCAAATTTTATTGTCTATTTTTTTTAACAAGGATGAATTAGTAGACCGGGTTGTAGGTTTTGAAATGATTACAGATATAGATGACCAGCGCATCAGAAACAGATTGAATCCTCTTCATAAAGTATAAATCTCCGCTTGGACCATTCACTACTGTATATATGATTACATGTTTGACTGGTAGGTGTGGAAGACACTGTGGAACTGGTAGGTGTAGGCGAAATATGTGGCACACATTCAGGCATTGCTGGGGCCACACCAACAGTACTGTGAGCTTGGCTAGTACTCCCCTGTGCCTGTGCCATTGCTTGCGCTACAATACTTAGACTATTAGAAATTGCCTTCTGAGTGTCAAGGTGTTCCTTCAAAATGTCTGTCATGTTACACAATTGTGTATAAATTTGTTCCTGGCATTTCAGCTGTTTGTCTGTCACATCCTGTTGATAATGGAGAAATATTTACTCTGCTGTTTTTAATGTCGACATAGATTCAACATATGTATTGTCTCCTTGGCCTGGTTGTAGAGGGTCATTGTCTCTTCCTATTCTGTTAATGGATCTTCAATATCCGTTTTTTCTGTACTGTCACACCCAAGTAACTCCTCTTGTTCTGCTGTATCATCAGCGGGGTAAGTGACATCAAGTTCTCTGAGTGCTTCAGCATATTCGTGTTCTATGTTCTCCTCCACACCTTCAATATCTTGGCTCTCCTCAACCAATTCGTCACTTACTAAATCCTCCATATTTTGTGAAGCATCCAAATCAGAGTCTGTTTCTTCATCCCTAACTATATCATAAACAATTATTATTTACTATGAACATAATGACAAAGTAATTATGTGCTAATGTTATGATTGTGCATTGTTATGCATTGTATTGTCTGCGTAACAATAAATACAGTATATGATTTAGTAAAATACACGTGTTTTTTTATGTGAATATGCCATTAACATCACATAATCAACAGCTAATATCTTCGTCACAAATGTTTGATACTTAAATAGAATCTTAACAAATAGATTTACATTCATACATGAAGTGTACAAAAAATGTTGGCGTGGGATCCAAATTATCCAAAACACAAGAGTACAAATGTAACTTGCCTATTGAGACTACATTGTACTGGACACAGATCTTATGTGAATGCAGGCCTTTTTATTTTTAGTGTTTTTGACATGCTATGCAAAATCAAATGTGTGATGAATTACTGGGCCTAACTTTCAATATAGTACACCAACACCCACTCATGTATGTTATTTCCTGGTGCTTAATGTAATGTAACGCTGCTTCCGCCACCCGGTGGGAGATTTGGCCATTACGGGTCATGTAGTGCATCATACCTGCGGGTAAAAGGGGGGCTGAGTCTTCTGCCAATGGTAGTGGGGACACAGGACTAGGCTTCTGGGGTTTATACCCCACATATATCTTTAGCAGTGCAGACCCTCCATCTGCCGTAGACTCCAGGAACTGAAGGTGATCTCCCATGGTAGAACTATTACCTCTCCTCACAGTAAGTTCACGCTCCAGGCAGGAAGTATACAACAACAGGAACAGTTTATTGTCTTCTGTACAGCACAGTTACACGGCAGGCTTATGCCCGATGCAGTATTCTCAGCTCTCACTGAAGGATGGTCCCTGGACCATCACTACAGGCCAAGGATGCCCCCAGCTGTCCTAGCTCTTCCCCACCTCCCTAGCAGAGGCAGAGGTATGGTCCACACTCACCCACTCCCGGAGGTAAGAGCACAAGGGAAGGCACAATATGTAGCTTCTATGCAGGTGTGACCTGCCTTCCTCAGAGAGGGAAGGAAACTACCAAATTTAGGGTGGTTCTGCCTGTAAGTACTGCCAGTAGGAGGGCACCAGATCTGGTTCATGATTGGTCATGCCCAGGCCTGATGTTACCACCTCCTACTGTCACTCAAGTGCAGCTCCTTGAAGGGGGAAAACCCTATAGCAACTACTGACAACTTGATTGTACCAGGGTTTACTGCCTAAGGGCAGAATAGTAACCATCAGGTGACCTGGCTACAGTAATTTGTGACAGATAAGAGGTCTGTGAATGTTATTAAGACCTTCGATGGCTACGTTCAAAATACATGACTGTACAGCAGTGAAGGGAAGCAATGTGTGCATATTTGGCGTGCCTATGTTAAACTGGGGTCATTACAGAATGTGCATGGGAATAATTTTTGTTTACAATCTCACCTTCAGCAGTTGTGCCTGATGTGTCTGTGTAGAAATACAACAGTAACCTATTGTTTGTAATCTCAGTATATGAAAAAATTATAATTTAAGTTTTATTTGTACCAGCGTAATCTATTTATAATTATCTGCTTATATAGGAACATTATACATTGTAGTGCTATTCTTAGCATAGGATGTGACAGTGACCTTACTATCAATGAGGTGTAGTAAATGGTCAAATATATTTTTAATATGTATATATAGGTATTTGTATATTTAATGCACACACCTTAACATAACCATTATATGTATACAGTATATTTGTGATTATACACTCACACCTAACCATCAATACATACACACATACACAGTAATAGTGTATTTTTATGATGAGAGATCTGCTGTGTATCCCCAAAATGTATTTTGGCTAAACATACACTGGGCCACACATGACTGTATAGCTATTGAATAATAATTCATGTAGCCACAGATATACTTAAAAGTGTTCATCCAGTGTAACTGCACATTTATTTTGGGGTAACAATTGTATAAGTGTATCAGTTAAATTACAAGCAGGAATGTCCAAAAGTAAACATATTGACCTGTCTAATTATTAGATGAGTTTATAGCATACTACAAATTTTAAATTTGGTAGGTAGCTATAAATGATTGGCTTGTAATCACTGCATGTAATCACATATGCATTAAAATTTTGAGTTTTGAAGTGAAACTTCTTTAGTGGCACCTCATTCCTAATGGGACAAAAATGGATTGTAGGGACAGAAAATGAAACGGATGTGACGTCAAAGTCCTGACGTCAAAGTGCTGGCAGATGAGGCCGAGCTGTGTTCTGGCAAATCACATGCGGCGGTGGCGGCGGAAGGCGCCGCTCCCCCCACACGGCCAATGACATATGCGGCGGCGGTGATAGGCGCCGGCGTCGCTCCTAACGGCCGCCATTCCAACCATTCCCCCCATTCCCCCCACACGTCCACCCCCATTCCCCGCGCCCGCTGACATCTAACTGCCACCACTCCCCCCACACAGCCGCTGACATGCTGCAGCGGCGCTGCTCCCCCCCACCGGCTCAACATTTACCTTAATGCTCCTCCACACCGGCAGCCATCCCCCTCAACACATGCACAGAGGCTCTTTCCATAGCCATGTTGTGGATGGCAGGTTTCGTGGGGGTGTGATTGGCAGAGGGTGCTGCTGCGAGGCAACCTGTGATTGGCTGTCACTTCTTGCCGCTGAGGATTGGTTGAGGGGCTGTCAGTCGGTTAAGGGGTCCCTTCATCCCCATCAGCCAGCCCGGCATGGGCTCTATGGTGCTGCCCGCCGTTAGATCCATGTGGGATCTAAACAAAGCAGAGGGATACCTGCACCCCATAACGGGGCCTGTATCTCGTAAAGTAGGGAGTCCCCGAGGCTGAAATAAACTTTGTTCAGCACAGGAGACCCCCTACTCATGCACACAATAGATAAAATAAAAATGTAAGCAGCTTCATTACCTTAGAGGCCATGCAAAGCCTGCAAAGGCAATGAAGGGGTTAAGGCACAATACTGTAGCAAGAACGCTGTGAAAGATTGGTGGACAACACAAACAGCAGCAGGGCAGGACTGGATTTTGCTCTACCATCAGTACACAGCTTGGGGGAGACAGCGTGTGACACTCCGGACACAGCGCGCTATTCTCTGGATTGCAACAATAAGAAGATTGCACTATCGCACAGGACCACAGAGGTAATTTATTATTATTTACCCACTTTGTGGTTATTCCTGCCAGCAATTGTTACTGAGCAAGTGTTACTGTTGGGCTCGCCACAAACCGGGGCCGGACCGCGTGGCTGAGGCTGGGTTATGAAATCACTGACCTTAGACCACGCAGACTGGTCCAGAGTGCGAAGTTCATTGTGAAACAGGCTGGGTTCAGGACTGGAGAGAACAGCGTAGTCGTTGGACGAGCCAGAGTCGGGATAGGAGATGTCCGGGTAGTCGTAGTCCAAGCAGGGAGTCGGCAACAGGAAATCAAGCAGGTACTCCTGCTTTAGCGTAATCGCTGCAGGTCGGGAACGGGGTTTGCGCGAGTGGCATCCACGGCCCATGGCGCCGGTCTAGGAGTGGGAGGACAGGCCGGAGTGGGCACACCGCCAGGCAGCACCGGTAACCCAGGGCTTCAGCGCAAGAGTTCAAGCTGGCCTCTGCGAAGGGAGAAAGAGCAGCAGGCCACGGGGTCAAAACAGCAACCTCAGCAAGAGGAGTATGCAGCAGGTTGCTAAGTCCAGGCAGGCGACACAGGCCTCCGGGAACCAGAAACACAGGCCTCATCAAAGTAGCTGCAGGCTACGAGGAAACAGGAACGTGAACAACAAACTGGAACAATAATCAACAGAGATTAGTAACGAGAGATAACAAGCCTGGAGGCTTGTTGCAAAACACAGGTAACATCCAAGAAGGATTATGCTCGGCAGAGAGGGATTGTGGGGGGGATGCAGTATTTAAAGGCCAGCGGGCCAATCCCAGGAGGAGGGTGTGAGGGCACTGCTCCAATGACTGAGTACAAGGCTAGGTTGTAGTGAGCCCACACAGCTGCTGTTGATTGCAAAGAGGGAATTAGTGAGAACAACAGCTCCCTGCAAGGCTACGAGAAAAACCAGAAGTGGATTCCTGACAGCAATCTAGCTCTATTCGTTTCCACTGAAATCTACACGCACTGTCACACAGGCATCAGCTGTCTCCTGATATCCTATACTCCTGCACGTGAAGGCTGCTGATAACACGCCATTTAATATCATCCATACTGCTTTACATGGTTATAATCCCTTCCTTTTTGCTGCGATTTAAAGTGTCTTTAGAGCTGCGAATGGTCTATATATTTTCTCACAATACTGTAGCATATTACATTACATGTACTGTACTATTCACCCACTAATACACAACCCACCCACCCCCTGTGTCCCCACATAAAAACATTTTTAAAAAAGCCACCAAAATAATTGACTGGCATGGTGGCAATCCCCTGAAACCTGGGCATGAGCTGCCACTATGCCAAGCAACATACATCCTCCCAATTTGCCAAAAAGCCACTAATCTAAAATACAGTAAATTGTAATCTTAAAAAACAAACAATTAACTGGCATGGTGGCACTCCCATGCCACCTGGCATGAGCTGCCACTATGCCAGGCAACATACATCCGGCCAATATGCCAAAAAAGCCAGTAATCTAAAACACATTCAATTTTCATCTTCAAATAGCCAAAAAAACAATTGACTGGCATGGTGGCACTCCCATGCCACCTGGGCATGAGATGCCACTATGTCGTGCAATGGTACACCTAAAAAAATAAAAACATGCATACAATAAAAAAACATTACTATTTCTGAAATATAAAAAAAGAGAAAAAAAAGGACAGAATTGCATTGTGGCTCTCCCAGGACCTGTGGGCATGAGATGCCACTATGCCAAGCAATGGTGCACCTAAAAAAAGACGGGCTTGGAGGCATTTCTCAAAGTTCATGATATCATAATGACTGTTTCACAATCAGGTTTTCAATCAAAAGTCTTATTGCATGATACTTAGAGAAAAATAAGCACTCCTCTTCTCCCGGAGATTGCTGGACACTGCCTGCCGCCAATGTGCATTTTATCCTCCTCTGGCAAAAGGGACTTTTTTTCGTCTAAGTTTCTCATGTCACCTCATAACCTTTTACAGCAGTTTATGCTACCCATACATCCAGTGAAACTACACATTTGTTTATAATTAATCAATTTACAATACAAAATATAAAGCACAAGTAAGAAATATCATATTTCATTTATCACTAAATATGTTAACCCACAATCCAATTCTCACGAAAAGGATCCAAATGTAATTTCCTGATTCATACCCAAAGTGACATAGAAAAGGCAGGGCAGTGACCACAAGGAATAACAGAGATGCCAAGGTGTTTTGTTACAGCACATGTAGCAGAGCACTTTAGGACTTCGTACCACCAAAACAGCACTTGTGTATTGTGACAGGCTTTGAATGACGTCACATCCGTTCTCCCCAAAGCCTCTGTCACATGGTACTAGAGCCAATCAGAGTTGGGATGTATTTCCCACGCTCTGATTGGCTACCGTACCATGTGAGGACGGCCATCTTTCTTTTCCAATCAGGGCCGTGGGAACCATATGACGATAACGTGACGTCATAGGCCTATAAAAGCCTATGTCGTCTCATTTTGAAGGCAGACGCCGAGGAGGACGGACCTCCGGAAGGAAGAAGAGGACCGGGGCGTGGCAGCAGACGGTAAGAAGACCCCCAGCAGAACCCAGAAGACCCCAGAAGAACAAGAAAGAAGACGGAAGAACACAGATGAAGATACTGTAGACGTTTTGGATTACAAAAAAAAGTCTTAGTTTATTTTGTTATGGTTTGTTATTTTATGGGTTCCTGTTGCTGTGCGGGGATTGGTTGGAGAGCTTGGTGTTCAACGGGAGTCGGTTAGTGGGCCAGCTAATGGTAAGTTAACTAAAGAAATTTATTTTTTTGGAATTTATTCTATGTGATACAATTTTTTTCCATTCTCATTTCTTGCCACTGTATGTATATATATGTATATATGTATGTCTCTATCGATATATACATACAGGGTAAGAAATTAGTTGGTTGGAAATGCTTGTTTTTCACTATTTAAATGTATTTTGATATGCTGCTATTGTTAAATGTGTGTAATGTAATGTTTAATTAGATAGATGTCATTTTTGGTGTTCTATGGTGTACTTTAGGTCAGGGTGAGGCTTGCTTTGTTATAGTGGTTTTATTTTGGTACTACTATTTTGTCAGATGTTAACTTTTTTGGATAATGGGTTTGTTTAACGATTAAAAGAGTTAATTGTGTAATTGATTTGGATGGTATTTTAATTGTTTTGGGATGTCATTAATTAATGGTAATTTATTTGGCTTGCCTTGCTTGGTTTAAATAGTATACTTGTTTGGATTTCATTGTTTTTTCTTTTGAATATTTTATTGTTAACATTGATTGGCAGAGTGTACTTGGTGCACAGATTTTATGCATCATGTATACAATGTCAATTCAATCTTTTGATTGGCATTTGATGCTTTTGATTGCCACATGAGAATGATTTTAATAGGATTTTGTTTTACTGTGGCAGATATGGAGAACTGGTATTTTTATTCATGCATATTTTACTAAACCCTTAAACATTTCTTTGTATATTGGTTCATCATGTGTATGTATGTATGTATGTATGTATATATATATATATATATATATATATATATATATATATATATATATATATATATATATATATATATATATATATATGCACGATGAAGCCACTGTATAAATGAATGGGTGAAGGGTGGGTTAACCCCTTAATGACCTTTGCGGTTATTATCCGATAAGGTGATTAAGGGGTTAATTGATATCAGAATGTAATAGCAATGTATTGGCTATGTATTTTATTGGCAACGGAGGACACAGATTTTGCTGTCGAGGGGGCTTCATATTGATCAGGTCAGTAGAACTTGATTTCTTTTATTGTGCTACTTAATGTGTTTAATAATGGGCAAATAATCTATTATCACTATATTGATAATAGTTATTTTGCACATTATTGTACTGTATGTGTTGGGGGGAGGGGGGATTGATATATTTAATGTATAGGACATGTTTATTTATTTTTACATACAGGGTTGTTTCCTCAGGTCTGTGGGAGACCTATCGAGACCACCTGAGGTCTCCTCGGACTTCTCACGGGTAAACAGCTGCTGGGTCCACGGTGACAGCTGCAGGGAAGAACCGGTGGCCCCACATCTCTGGGGCACCGCGGACCCGTATGGATCACCTGAGGGCCCCCAGACCCCCGTGTGAAGCACCCGAGGCCCCTCAGACACCTGGGGGTCTGACCCAGGGCCCACCAGACAGCCACGGACCTACCCGTGGGGACCCCATTGTGGCCCACGGTGACCCGCAGAGACCACCTGGTGGACCATGGCACCTGACGGGGACCACCCGCAGCCCTCCAGACCCTTTTTGAAACCAGGTGCTGGGCTGCTGTAGGCCTGTGAGGTGACCCGTCAGGCCCACCGGGGACTCCCGTGGGCCTGTGGTATTAACCCTATATGTAAAATAATAAATCATGTATTTATGGGGGGGGGGGCACAGGGTGTGGGTTATATATGTAATAAATATAATGATGTTTATTGTGGGGCTGTTTATTGTTTTTATTGTGGGTACTGGGGTTGGGGGAAGGGGGTATTGGTCCCAAGGGTATGTGGGTAGGGCTCCCGGCTGGGTAGTGTGTTAGTGTGGTTAGGCCTCACGGGGTGGAGGGGTAGTGGGGGAGGGTATTTAGGCCTCCCGAGAGGTGGGTAAGGGTGGGTTAACCCCTTAATGACTGTAGCGGTTAATAACCGCTATGGTGATTAAGGGGTTAGGGGACATTACATTGGCTGTTTTTATTCTTGTTTATGTTTTGCAGCATCGGAGGGGGCATGAACGGTTATGAAGATGAGTACGGCCTTCATAGGGGCAGCCGGACATGGGTGAGTGCAATATGTATTTCATGTATTTATTGTTCTTTATGTATTTAAAATGGGCACATCCACTATTATCCATATGTGGATAATAGTAATTTTGCACATTACTGTACTGTATGTGTTAGGGGGGGGGTGTATTTATTGTAAAGTATTTGTGTTGTTGGATTTTTTTGGGGGGGGCACAGTATTGGTACTGCAGGCCTGCGGGGAACACCCGAGGGCCACCACCGGCCTCTAGTATCATTGCTGTGCATCCTAAAAATGTAATATATGTAATGGGGGTATAGGGATTGTTGGGGGCACAGGGGGTGTATGTTGTTTATTGCAATGTTTATTGGGGCAATTGTCCCCAATAAAATGCTATTATGCTTTAACCCCTTCATTGCCTTAGCGGCTATCCGCTATGGTAATGAAGCAGCATTAATGTATTTTAATAATATTGTGCGGGAGCAGGGGGTCCCCTGATTTGTGACTCAGGGACCCCCTGCTTCCAGAGTTCCAGGCCCTGGTATGGGGCATTGGAGGCCAATGTCGCCACCATCTTTATAGCGTCCAAGATGTGACGTGGGCTCTATAAAGATGGCGGCAACACTGGCACCCTATGACCCATACCGGGGCCTTTAACTAGGGAAGCAGGGGGTCCCTGATCCACAAATCAATGTGGTTCAGCTCAGGGGACCCCCTGCTCCCCTACACTATTATTAAAAATACATTAATGATGCTTCATTACCATATCAAATAGCCGCAAAGGTAAGGAATGATTGTTTATTTATATGTTTGTTTTACTCATAGTGTAGATGTGCAGAGGGTCTCTGGAGCTGAACCGTTTTGGTTTTAGGTCCGGGGACCCCCTGCTTCTCAAGATACAGGCCACTTTATGGGGTGCCGGTATCCCTCTGCTTTGTTTACATTCCGCGATCACGTGATCGGGACATTTAAATGCAAAGGGATACCGGCACCTCATAAAGGGGTCTGTATCTTGGGAAGCAGGGGGTCCCCAGACCTGAAACCAATGTGGTTCAGCTCCGGAGACCCCCTGCACATCTACACTATGAATAAAAAAATTTTGATATATTTTTAGTCTTGCCGATGTTTGCGCAGAGAGAGTGGCGGATCTCTCTCTGCTGCAAACACATATCGGCTGGGGTGGGTGTATCGCCAGGTTATCAGGAGACAGACTGTCTCGCCACGGGCTACTCGGCGTTTTGCTTTCGCAGTGATTAGCCAAGGATTCGGCCCTTCATGAATACTGCGAGGGCAAATCGCCAAAATCATGCCGATATTGAACCCCTGCCGAGAGCACTTTTTCGGCGCTTACTGCATGAGGCCCTATGTGTTTGTAACCATATATTTGACATCATAACTCTATGCCCAGGACATACTTGAAAGCGAGAGGTAACTCTCAATGTATTACTTCCTAGTAAAACATTTTAATATATAAATAAATACAATCTTCTCCTTAGTGTATATTGTAATGAAGTCAACAATATAAAAAGTTGGCAATAATAATTTGGGCAATGCTGTGACAAAATACCTTAATATGGTTGCATCCACTGCTTTTTGTTTAAGCGGGCATAATACTGTAAATGTAAGAATGGAGAACAATGTTACACAATAGTTCAATAATACGTTAAACTTGTATTGTTGTAGTTGTCAAATTCTAAATGTATTAAAATATTTAAATGTTTCCTATGTTATATTATGGGTGCACATGTTTGCTTTCCTGGTCAATTCTTAACAGATGTTTTGTCAAAATGTATGCACCCTATGGGTGTTTTATATTTCCCAACATTCGGGGGAGGTGCCAGCACATACTGTAGAACCAGAAGAGTATAGCAAAATGTACTAGGGTGTAAATGAGTCACCTTCCAATCCTGTATTTATATGCTGGCAAATGTCCAAATTAAATGTCATAACGAATTCAAATTTTAATTTCGTGATCATTATTACAACATATAATTATCTTTAATGTTACAGTAGTCATGAAAAGCAGAAAGGAGACACATCAAATTATACAATCAAATATTAAAATGAAATATTCGATAACATTGTAATTACCACTAGCGCATATAATACACTTTCATTTACTGCATTAATTTGCAATAAGCAATTTGTGTTTCATATAACAAAACGAGGAAGATAGAAATCAGACAAATTGTGTATTATTGTCCATATTTACTAAGGAGAGCTATACCATAAACACCTTCCATGCTGGAATACACCTTAGCGCTAATTGAATTGGCCACAAATTACCATACAGGTATTTTCTAAGAACTCTTATTCCATAATACACCTTCAGTGCCAGACAAGTCTATACACTTGGATTCTCTGTTAGGGGTCATATTTACAAAACTGTCCTGGTAGGTCTCTGTGACGTAGTATGTCTTAGTTAATATGGCTTTAAAGTTTCTGGGAACTATTATAAACCTTATTAAATTATTAGATCACATTTTATTCAATAACAGGACACTTTATAAAGTAATTGAAATATAAAAATCACAGGTATATTTTTGTACTTAGCAGTGCTAGTAATCTTGTCTCCTGTTTCAACATTGTCTCTCATTCCCTCTAGATTGTAAGCTCTCATGAGCAGGGCCCAAATTAGCTCTTTGTTTGTCTGTGCATGTTTGTCCTCACCTGTATATCACGGTTTATCTTATTGTAATATACTCAACTCTGTGTCCCATTGTACCACATTATGGAATATATTGGTGCTTCAAAAATAAACGATAATAATAATAATAATCATCATCATCATCATCATCATAATCAGTGTACTGTACATCAAAGGTTTTGATTCTTAACTCTATGGGGTAAAAAGGGTAAAGGAAATATCATGTTACATTACTTATGTTATATCATCTCTAAATTTCCTCAATTCTAATTAAAAGTGGCAATTTGACATACTGTAGCTGGCCAAAAAAAAAACCCTTTTCTAAACAATTTAACAATCTAATTGGCTTTCTGAAACAAATCTAAAGATACAAAAATCTAATATTGGCTTCTTTTATTTCTTCGGAAACTACATAATAAAATATTACATTTATGCAATGGGGGAGTGCTTATTAACAATTTTTTTCTTTGCTCATTGCCTAGCTTGTCGTTATCAGACAAAACGGAGTAGCTAGATGAAATAAAACCACTGCCATACCATGTTTATAAAGTAGCTTTAAAATGCTTGTTCTGTAGATGTAAGTTTTGTAAAAATCACTTAGATGTAAGCCCTTAAATGTATGGTTCCCTCTACACATTTATTTTATTTTAATTTCAGCTCCTCCCCCCTCCCCCTTCTTCAAGAGATACTTATCTCCAAGGTTGCCCCCATACCTTCTTGGGGAAACAAATTGGAGTTTGCAATCTCCATCTGCACTCGGCCAGCAGGAAGTCGCAACATTGCCTGTCATGGCTTCATTCTGGACCGCATGTCGCAGGTCATTTAAGAACACGGAAGTATCGGTGGCACCTACAGAGGTAAGTATCTGCGGAAGTAGGGAGACCCGGAGCTGCAATTAAAGTGGTTCTGCTCCTAAGACCCGCTGCTTCCCACATACTGTATGCTTAAAAAAGTGGGTAGTTTACGTGGAAAGAACCTACAGGTATAAACATTACTGTTACTACTGTACTCTGGCACTAGTTTCACGCCTGTATGCCCGCAGACCTGGCAAGACCCCAGTACTGAGGTGGTAACGGTATTACACCACACACCCACAGCAGTGGGAGGAAGCCCGGAGTGTGGTATAGCGTTGCTGGGCCTGTAGAGAGAGTTGTTAGATATACTTGCAACGTCAGATGGTGTAAGCGTAAGAATGGTTGTGTCTGTGTGCCAATGTCCAGGGGTCCAGAGGGTAGAGTCGTCAGGGTACAAAGCCAGGTCCAAGGATGCCAGAGGTAAGCGAGGTAGAGTTCGTAGCAAGGTTCAAAGGGGTACCAGAGAGCAGAGTAGTCCAGAACAAGCAGGGGTCAAAAGCCAGGGAAATCCAAGATAAACACAGGAGCAGTATACAGCAGGGACACAGAGGGAGCACAGCATAGGTCAGCACACACAGGGAAACAGGAACTATGCAGAGCGAGGAAGAAGTGGACAGACAGGGATTATAAAGGGAGACACACCAATAGGAGAGAGGGGAGGAGCAGAGAGAGAAGTGGGAGACAATAGAGATAGGTCAAGGAGAGTAGCGGAGGAGGTAGGAGGGGCAGTCAGGGGAATGGCCTGAAGGGATTGGGAGGAGGAGTCAGAAACAAGCAAGAGGAGCGTGTGCGTGCGCCCCCTGTAAGTTGAGGATGCGTGCGCACAGGCTGTGACAGGGAGATGGCCCGCAGGGACTGAGAGGAGGGAGCAGAAGGGTGACAGGGCCTAGAGGAGGAGCGTGTGCGCGCGCCCTCTGTGAGCTGAGGGAGCGCGTGCACAGGCCGCGTCACCAGGCGCGTGGAGCACTGCGCCGTGGGCACCCCGCTGGAGGAGGGCAGAGGAGCGGACGGAGCTACCAGGGAAGGTGAGGTACTAGCCGCGGGCACAGCGGGTGTCCGGGAGCGGGGAGCGGCACTGCAGGGGCTCCGGGACCGCGTGGGCATGCGAGACCTGCGGGGCATGCGCTGATGTAGTGG
The DNA here is from genome assembly GCF_040206685.1 of Ascaphus truei. Lineage (NCBI taxonomy): Eukaryota > Metazoa > Chordata > Amphibia > Anura > Ascaphidae > Ascaphus > Ascaphus truei. Next base: position 300,692,499 of record NC_134485.1, on the reverse strand, counting down.
GGGAGAGGTAGATGGAATGGGACAGGAGTGGGAAAGGGTAGAGGGATTGGCAGGAGATGGGACAGAGGGAAAAGAAGGGGAAGGAATCCCCTGTATCGTCACAACTAGGAGGAGTTTCCCCTTTAACTATGTTTAATTTATAATAGGATTTCTCCTGCAGTTTATTTTTCATTTTTTAATAAATGAAGCCAAGATATTACTTGTTTGTAGCATGATGAAAAGCGGTATCTATTCTAAGTTTGTCTGTCCATCAGATCATCAACAATAGCTTTTATTAAATTTTCTCTTGATTTATTTTCTTTTTGCACATCATACAGCACTTGTAAATGAATCTAGTACAGTAGGAGGCATTTTTATTTGTAGATTTTTGGCAATAGATAAATCATTACAGAAAGACTGATATAATTCTCCCCATTCAGTTCTATCAAAGGAAGTGGTGAATGGAATGCTTAGCAAAAATAATAGCATCAAAAATCAGTCAGTATAATCTGAATTTACCCAAAATATGTTTTTGTGCCAAAGACCGTACTCAAGAATTTTTTTTACATTTTGTATTACTCCACCCAAAATCTGCAATAGGTTTTATATGAATTGCAGTACATTTGCCATGTACTGTAGTTAGAGCCTTCCAACCAAGTTTAATATAGCTGATTTCCATCCCACATAATACACGTGCTCAAATGTTGCATATTTTATTATTCAAAATAGAAACATAATACTCATGATCATAAAAAGTGTTCTGAAAAATTCTTAACAAACCTTTTTTTATCATTTACACACTGTTACTCTTTATCATTCTCTATATAAATATTTCTCGAAGTCCTACTTAAAGATGGGAAAAGCTATAAAAATCCAATACTTGGTTTGTCCGAAGTGTTTTACCAAAATTCGATCCACACGTGAAAATTCAAAGGCAGATACATCCTAATCTGCGATCGGATCTGTTCTGCCTGGACTTTTATTTCAAATGCAAATTTTGAAAATTCTGTTTTGCCCTGAGAAAGAGCTGTTTTATTAGTGTCACAAGCATTATATATCCCATCGAACCTCCAGCCAAATACCATGTACAGTATGGAGAGACACCTGTGTTCATAAAGTGCGCCACTTAGATACCTGAGAGATATGCAAATGATATTTAAATGACTCACAACCCACACCTTAGGCACCTTGAAAGGAAGAGAGTACTGGTGTCAGGCCCAAAAGGATCAGAACCCAAAACCACTGCTACTCCAGGCAGCAGCTCTAGGAGTGTGAGCTAAACCAGCTGCTGGGTAGCACAACAGTCCTTGGCTATTAGCATATCTCCCAGATATCTCAGTTATGCTCCTTTTTGTGCACAAGGAACATTAAACTGGCAATGGCAACCAGAAAGTGGAAGTGGTCTGGTTTTAAAGGAAGTCAGTGGGAGAGGGCTGCATGTACTGTATGAGCAGTGATACTTAGAGCTTTAACAGTATGCTTTGACAGTGATGCTACCCTGCAGCTGGTTTCGCTCAAACTACTAGAGCTGCTTTCCAGAATAGCAGAGCTTCTGTTTTCTGATCCTGTTGGGCCTAAAAGATACTGTCTTTTTCACAAGGGGTCTAAGGCCTCGTCCATGTTGATGGCTCGCGGCGGAGCACCGTGATGTGGCGATCGCAAGCAGCAGGGGCGATTCCTGTTCTGTAGCTAGGCGCAAATGGTAGCATTTCAAGGGCATGGCTGTGACATCATTGGGCGAACCGCTCACGTGACCCGACCATCGCGTGGCAAAGACAAAAAAGTTTGTCTCTGCACGCATTGTTCTTCCCCACGCTCAAGTGCACGCACGCACTATGGACGCCTCAATGTATTTACATTGATTTGATTGCGCAGCTCGTACGCGATCAGTATGGACGTGGCATTTGGTTTGTAAATATAGATCTTATGGAAATACTTTTGTGAAGTGTAAGTCATTTAAATATACTTTGCATGTTTCATGATCATAGCTCACTGGTATCTAATGGGGGCTCTTTTGAGCACAGGTGTATCTCTATATGTTATTTGGAGGGAGGTTTCAGAGGATTTATATAGTGCTTGGGACCCTAGTAAAGTAGCTCTCTCTCCTTATTTAAAAAAAACCCGTCTGTGGATTTTCAATGATAGAAAAAATAATAATCTGCCTTTTTAACACTCATCTGATTTGTAATGTCATCTATAGAATACATTTTTTTAAGTAAGGAAAGAGGATGGAGATTTGCTAACATACTGCAACCATCTCACTCATCTCTAGACACCAATATGTACTGATTGCATGTTTCCTTTACTGTAGATCATAAAAATGTAAATTGTATAAAAAAATGTAAAGCCCTAAAGTTAATTAGAATCGATAATTAACATAACACTATGCAGTATTGCAGCAATCTGTCCAAACCATTCACATTGTATTTATGATGCAGTTATTCTATACTATTTATTTGTATTTTTATATCTTTTTATTGTGTAGAGGTAAAAAGTAACACCGACATTTTAATTCTGCAACATTCTCATTCTATTCCTCCTGAAATCAGCATGCTCTTGCAAATGTTTGTAATATTGTTCATTAAAGTAAATGCATGTATTGGCTTAGCAATTGAAAATGTTTATCAATCTACAGTATGATGTGACAATAAGGAAGAACACTTTTTGGCTTATGTGTAGGAAAACACTACAATCCCCACTCCCTGTCTTTTTTTTAAGATTAACAATTTGTATTAGGGAATTCAAAATTTGCATAACTGTTAGTTGGCTTTTTATAATAGTGCTTGTAGCTTTTCAAGTATTCCGAAAGAAAATGGAAAATAAAATTCAACATTTCCAGGCGCTTTAGTTGGACTTGTGTGGTTAATGTATTTAATACAATGAGTAGAACGGATTGTATGGAATTAAAAATTCTATGATTGGGCAGGATATCTTGATAGCCATTGTGCATGTAAAAAAAGCTTAATCATAAAAATGTGCCTATTTTTTTTTCTTTTATCTCAAAGAATTTTAATTGGGAGCGTTAACATTTCTGGGAGACCTACAGTTCTGTATCTGTAAAGTACTCAGCCATGTCTGAGTTCTGTTTCTGCCCCCGCACATCTCTCCACTCAACAACACACTGAGACATTATTGCAATTGTGTTAATGGTAGCGCAATTTTTAATGCACTTGTTATCTCATTGCCTTTGAAAACAATGCTAACACATACGATATCTACTTACGTGTTATTTTTTGTGTAGTTTCTCCAAACTGCACGTGATAATGGGTGCAATAATGTCTGCTAGATCTGAATTGCAAATAGCTAATTGTGGGGTGGAGGAGGGGGACAGACACATCCTGTTACTTAAAGTGCTGTGCAGTGGAGTTGGGGAAGGGAGGAAAAGGGATAGGGTGGGTGACAGTGAATGAGAGGGTGGGTGACGGTGAAGGTGAGGGTGGGTGGTGACGGTGAAGGAAAGGGTGGTGACGGTGAAGGAGAGGGTAGGTGGGTGACGGTGAAGGAGGGGGTGGGTGGGTGGGTGAAGGAAAGCGTGGGTGACAGTGAAGGAGAGGGTGGGTGACAGTGAAGAAGAGGGTGGGTGGGAGAAGGAGAGGGTGGGTGGGTGACGGTGAAATAGTGGGTGGGTGGGTGACTATGAAGGAGAGGGTGGGTGGGTGAAGGAGAGGGTGGGTGGGTGACGGTGAAGGAGAGGGTGGGTGGGTGACAGTGAAGGAGAGGGTGGGTGACGGTGAAGGAGAGGGTGGGTGACGGTGAAGCAGAGGTGGGTGATGGTGAAGGAGAGGGTGGGTGACAGTAAAGAAGAGGGTGGGTGGGAGAAGGAGAGGGTGGGTGGGTGATGGTGAAATAGTGGGTGGGTGGGTGACAATGAAGGAGAGGGTGGGTGGGTGAAGGAGATGACAGTGAAGGAGAGGGTGTGTGATGGTGAAGGAGAGGGTGGGTGGGTGACAGTGAAGGAGAGGATGGGTGGATGACAGGTGGGTGACCCCCCACCCGGGTGGGTGACCGCCCCCTCCATCTCCCATCTCAGGCAGACAGCCACGGGAACCAGGGCAGAGGGGGACACACCGCGCCCGCCGCATCACCCGCTCCCCCCCCTGCGGCCGCACCCCCCCCCTCCATCTCCGGCCCCGGGCAGGCAGCCACGGGAACCGGGGCAGAGGGGGAGACAACGCGCCCGCACACATCACCCACATCCCCCTCGAGTGGCCACACCCCCCCCCCAACCACCACCCACCCAGGCAGGGAGACAGGCAGCCACGAGAACCTGGGCAGAGGGGACACACACTGTTCACCCGGTCCCCCCCCTCCCCGGTGGCCGCACCCCCCCCTCCATCTCCCGCCCCGGGCAGACAGCCAAGGGGATTGGGGCAGAAGGGGGACACCACACAGCGCCAGATTGGGAGCGAGCACGCAACACTGGGAGGCTCATGAATATTCATAAGCATTTCACTCACACTGAAAGAGGGGGCGTTTATCAGATACCAACTCGAAATTACGTCACCAATCTTCACTGATCAATCAAATGAGAATGGATTGACCTGCAGCTTTGATCTTCAGTAGGTAAGTTGATATTACACACATTTAACTATTGAAGTAAAAAAACAACACTTAAAAAAAAAACGGCAGCTTGAACTGCAGCTTTAAAATATGTTTTGTTGTGTTTTATACATTTCATATAAGTCTCTATTCAGTCAGCCCGGGCATTTGCTTAAGGTGCCATCATGTCTGCATAGAGTCCATAGTTCAAAGAGGAGATGGGATGTTGAGAGGTGTCGGGGGAGGATACTCTGGTCTGCCAGACTTAGTGGAGCCTGCCCAGTATGTGGAAATGGGTTGACTGGGGGAAGCGACAGAATGTCGGTGCGTTTCCCATTGATCAATTCCTATTTCCCGTCCACAGGGCATCCCGAGACGGTTTGAGATGCCTCCTCCTCTGACGTCAGCCAATAGACAAGCCCCTGTTTCTATTGGCTAACGGGATAGGGTTCCCACGCTCTGATTGTTCGCTCCTCTTACCTTCATGCTAAGGATAGCTTAGTGGAGTGTATGTAAGGAGATGGACAAGGAAAAGAACCAGACCATCCAATGACTTGTGTCGATGAAGCTAAGGCGAGCTTTTCAAAGTTTCTCTGTTGCAAAGAGCAGAGCAACGGCTTCATTTCAAAGCTAGGAAAGTCTGCCTCCCGAGACTAAGTTACGTATTTTGCAGCCAAGTTCTACAAATCAAACGTAGTGGTCGTGGCTAGGATTTTAAGCCGAAAGGAGGACCAAGAGAGCCGGGTGGATATCCCGGTCAGGGTAAGCCTACCAAAGCAGACACCCTGCACATAGTAGAACCTAGAATCCACCCATAGACCCCCAGTAAGTGTGCTTTTATCTGTATTTTGTGTATATTTCTTCTTGTTGCATGTGGGTTTACCAAAATAAACTACATTTTGTTTCTACTACCTTGTTTTGCCTAGAGCATGATCCCGGTACAAATATAATTAATTGTCAAAAGTCCTGGTCTCCCGTGACACCATAATTTACCTGAAAACTTATTTCTGATTGTAATTAATTGGGCCCAATATAAAAGGAGAGGGTGGAGGGCTTAGTTATTGGGATTGTCAGCATACTAATACATTACTATGCTATGCCAGAATGACTGAATTGTATTTAGTGGTTACAATTTATGAGGTAAAGTAATTTGCTAGTGGGTTCATCTCTTCTCCAGCTTTTTTACACTTCAAAGATAATAAAATATGTATTGTTCCTTGGCAGGCAGTTCTCAATTCTTTCCAAAATGCATAGCAGAATACTTACTATACTGTAGTATGGAAGCATAATCATATAGTATAAGCATAGTTACAGTACCGTTCTTTATCCCATTTATCTGCATGTTCTCACTCACAATTTGGTAAAGAAATTCTTTGGTTTGATCTAAAAGTGAATGAATTGTTAACTATAAATTCACTAAAATATCAAATAAAGTATAATTAATTATGCATAACTCTGCTTCTCAACATCCCATGTAATAATGTTTGAGAATTGACTTTTTGAGCAGCAGAGGGTGATATTGCTCGGAAACAGATCTCACCACCTCACCATATTCATTAAGAACAGATACTTCTTGCATGCCTAACCCATGTGATGCGTTAATTAGGTACGGTTATAATTTCCTTTTTTCTTTTCAAAGCCATGGCATATACAAATGTGGCATTTAAATGATCAAGTCTTGCAAAATTAAGTATTAAATAAACCTGCAAGATAGATAAAGATAAAATCTCCCAAACTATGATCACATTCTTCAGACAGGTAAGATTGATACAGATGTCGCCTAACTTATTGTTTGCATAGCCCTGAGCATGCATGTTCCTTAGACCCCGCCAAATGTGACCCAGGGAGGATCAACATTGTGGGAGATCCCCCTGAAAAGCATTATGGGACCGTCGCGGTAACCACCTGCCCCGGCACTTCGGCTTTACAGCGAGTGGCTACATCTGTATTTTGCTATTTACTGTGTGTAATAGGAGACTTCAATGCCAATATTCCACAATAGGGAATGTGTAGTCTCATATGTAAATACATTAACCAAATATCTGTGATTTTTAATAAGGTAGTAAGCTAGGCGTTTAAAGATTTAGTAAAATTTGTTTTTGCATTTTGTTTTTTATTTACACTGGGGTCTCCAAATGTTTCATTTAGTCTAATATTAACTTGGAATACATGTACTAATATTTACAGGTATACTATGAAACACGTTAAAATAATCTTTCTAATATTTGTACGTTTGTTTTTTTAAGCATTAATCAACTACTTTTACCCATTTAAAATGTTTACCATCATCAGTTCATCTTGGTGAGCCTGCTTCTTTCAGTGACGTTCTAACCATCAGTATTACAAAAAGTGTCAACAGTATATTGAGGAGTCTCTCAGCGAAGGGAGTGGATCAGCGGGCACTGCTAGCAAAAAGGTAATGAGGCTGGACTGCGCTAGAAAAATGTCTTTATTGAACCATAAGCAAAAATAGGATAAAAAGAGGGAGAGACCCTCCTGAGCGCTCTGACGCGTTTCACCCGTATGGGGCTTTGTCATACAGTATATCAAAATCCTATCTCTTTTGTCATAAAAGGCGTATGCTAATGAATATTTTTAGTATCAATATTTTTGCATATATACTGCTGCTAGAATATGGCGAAACCTCCAGATTTTCTCACTACTAACACTCTTCCTTTACTGGGCAATTTTGCACTAATCTTATTGCAGTTTAATTAATAGGCCCTTTAGATTAATAAAACTCTATCCAAAAGTATAATCTTTCATATTCTATGTAATGGTATAAAAAAGATTTTACCAATAAAAATGATGGACTAATTTACATTATAACAGTTACTGAGCTATGAGGAGAACTCCTATACTATTATCGTATGGTTACAGTACCTTAACTTATATCTCAGCACAAATACTTCTTCTATAGCTACTTCTAATTCTACATTACTAGAAGATTAAACAGTCAATTTAGCCATATTAAAAGGCTTGAAATGTTTAAGGCATCATTCCCATCTCTATAAATAATGTAGATCATGTTCACCTTGTTACGTTTTTGACTTCTCTATTGAATAGTCTTATTGACAAAGATAGTCCTTTGTACTTTTTCAGCATGAAATTGTAATAATAGACCGAATCTTGGAGATGTCTAAAATGTCCTTGAATTCAAAAGGAAAAATAGCTCACGGAATATCAAAAGAGAATATATCAATATTCACAAGAAAAGGATTTGACTATGTAGTAATTGGGCATTCATTGAAGAATATTTCAATTTAACAGACCATGGATTATTATTAACACCTGAAGAGGTATAATTGTAATATTAGTGTACATGTAGTCTTTTTTTTCCCTTTTATAGACAAACTAGATTTTTATTTAGATCTGAATAAGAGTATGTACAGTATGTACAGTATGTATGTATATATATATATATATATATATATATATATATATATATATATATATATATATATATATATATATATATATATATCTCAAACAAGGCAAAAGGATGCTTCTGGCATACATTAAATCAACATGTTAGTAGGGTTATATGACTCTTATAATAAATGTTTTGACTAAATATTGTGTGAAACAGGCAAATATTGGACATTCACAGCTTGTTAAGAAATCAACATTCAAAGACAATTCACAAAACTTTAAAAAGGAGAAATTAGGGAGAGTAAAGTGCTTGTTTCAGCAAATTCGCTTGACATTCTTTACCGTATATACTGTACCATACACAAATCAGACACAGAATTTATTGAAGTTTGAGTTACAATGTGATTAATATGAATGTTAGATCCAGCACAAATGTTTGTCTGGCTTTAAACAGTGAGTGTGTGAGGATGGGGCTCCAGACTACTACCCATTCTTGAAATCCAGGTTTTTCCTAAACCAAATCCATAATAAAATGTATATTAATCACTGGACTATACAAATGTTCCTGCTAATACACACTTATGGATTTATGGTCGCTGGAGGCAAAAGGTTACTTTCTAAAAAATATTTCAGTAATAAAGTAGTTTCTATATTGCTGCTTTCGTGTGAACTCATACAGTACATGTCCTTAATATGCCAATATGTCCCAGCTGCAAGCTATTTATTGATACAATTTATTCATGATAGCACAATCCTTTTTGCACACTGCTAGCATAGCCATAACAAATGTGTAAAGATTTGGGTGCATTGTTTTATATTGAGTGAAGAACATTGCTACGTAAACTGATAAATGTATGCTTGATAAACATTTATTGATATGCTAAAATAACTTTATGCATGTTTCTGTAATAAATAATTATATGAAATATCTTTTTAGTCCGTTTGGACGGTTCATTTTGAAGAACAGACGTGTCAAAGCATTCTAAATCCCCTCTATTTAAATGTTTTTATCTTTTGAACATTTTAGTTGTATACTGTAGTTCAATAAATTTTTATTACGAAAGGATACCTTATTGCATGCATTATGCAGCTGATCCGTTTAAGAAAGGACATGCTGTCAAGAAGCATGAGCTTAAATAAACATAAACCTAGGTCCACTTGAGGTCGATAGAAAAAAAAAATGAGTTATCTGAATTAATCGCCAGTTTTATTTATTATTATTAAAGCCATATCACAAGTGGTAAAGCAGAAATAACAGTATTTATTTTTTTACTGCTGCAATGTGTCTGAGATATCTGTAGCGTGACGTATGCATATAGCTAATTATAGTTTAATTACTTATTCACATGCTATTCACTAAAGTCCAATACCTGGCAATATCAGACCTCCACTAAAAATGATCTCCAATCCTTGCATTAACCAGGAATGCCTCACCTGAAGGCTGTTTCAGCCACTTACCTCCCTGGTGCCATTGGAGAACCAGATCACACCCCTGCAAGGTAATTGGATCCTTCCTCCTTATATACCTACTCCTGTCTGTCCTTCCCTGCTGAGCAGAAACTCCTGTTTATGCATTGTGCTCACTGCTGCTGTTTTGTTGTGTCTTGATCCTTGCTTGCACTTTGACCTGTCTGTTCTCTCCTTTCCTGACCTTTGGCCAAGGATTCCTACACTCTCCAACGCATGACCCCGGCTTCGTCCCTTGACCATTCTACCTTCTCTGACCCTGGACCCTGGCTACGGACATCTACCATCCTCCACTCTCCAACACAGAACTACGGCAAGTACCCTGATATACTTTCCTTTTCAATCCTCTGTTTTCTCTGACCAGGTGGTCAGAGTGATATCTTAGGCAGCCACACTATTATTATTCATTTATAATTTAAACAGATCACTTATACATTTCTAGTATTATATTCCCACTTTTAGAATTAGCCCTTCCTATTTTGTTTTTCTTTACCATACATTGTGCTATAATAGTTCAACTTTAGAGTATCGAGTTGTTGTGTGAAAATGCCTCTCATGTTGATTAGTTCGTCACAAATGGTCCGATTTGTTTTCTACTGGTTGTCTGCTACAGCCTGTTGATGTTGAAAAAACAATTGCTCCGCAGATTTTAAGGATGCAAATTCAGCTGCATACCTATTGTCCCCTTGACCTGCTTGGAGAGGCTCACCATCCTCTTCATCTTCTATTTCAGTATGTGGTATATCCTGGTCCTGATTGTAACCCTCGAGAAACAGTTATGGTGTAGAATCATCGGGGTCAGGGACATCCAGTTCTCGGAGTGCATCAGCATATTCATGTTTGACGATCTCCTCCAAAGATTGAATCTCTTGTGTCTCCTCAACGAATTCCTCCTCACTTTACAATTCGTCAAAATTTTGTATTGACAAATCAGAGTTGTTCTCCACAACTACTGTATAACATTCAAAATATAATTTGTTATGAACATAATGACAAACTAATTATGTGCTACTGTTATTTTAGCTGCAGATTTATATTGTTATGCATTGTATCATCTGCTTAACAATAAATTAGTATTATTTTTGAACATCAATCTTATTTGTTATGTGCATATGCCATTCACATCAGCTAATAAAAACATAATATTTGTCTCGAAATGGTGGATATGTAACGAAAATTGGAAATATACACTTTAAATTCACACGTGAAGCTTACATACACATTTCTGGTGCTATCCATTTTGTTAAACACGAGTACAACGTCAACTGTCCTATTGCCACTACATTAGTGTACACAGATTTACTTTGAATGCAGTTATCCTTTGTTTGTAAACTTTGTAAACAATACATATATTAAGTTAATGAATGATAATACGTTTCTTAATATTACGCCTACACACACTCATGTATGTTATTGTACGTCTAAAAAGTTTTTTTGGGGACACATGAGGTCAGTGAATTTTATGAAGATCTCCGATGGCTATGTTTAAAACACATGACTTTACAACAGTGAAAGTAAGTACTGTGTGCAACATTTTAGGTGCTAATGTGAGAGTTTGGTCATTACAGAATGTGCATGTGAATAGAAATAGTTTAGGATCTCACCTTCAGCAGTTGTGACTCTGGCTGTAAAAATACAACAGGAAAATATTGTTAGTTTTCTCAGTATATAATGTAAATATGCTAAACAAAGGCCTCCTTCCTCCCCTGATGAAGCGTGACAAGTTCACGGGAAACGTGCGTCGGGTAGCAATGATGTCATGACGCTGACGTCCACACAGTGAACGGACCAGAGGAGCAGGAGAGACGTGGAGAGGGGTTGTATAGCATTGGCACCAGCCACCATGCTTGTGTTGTGTCTTCTATGCTGGATTTGGTAATCTGTTTGTAGTGGAGCTATATGTCCGCTGACATACACCTTAAGCTCTAAGCACTACTGAGTATAATCTTAGCTGCAGCTGAAGCAGCATTAGCACATCCAGCGTCACAGCAGTGATTCACTAGACTTCTGGCTATTTCTTGCCATTAGTTGTGATAAAACCATATATAATATATAGCCACATTTTTACTAATATATGTGGGATTGTTCCATGTCAAGTGACATTCTGTCAAAGTGTTTCACTCGGAGGCCATTATGCTGACTTATGCAAGGTGTGACTAAGCTAGGAGAAACATATGTATGCTCTCCGCTGGCGTATATCTTTAAGCACTAAGCACTACTGAGTATAACCGAAGCTGCAGCTTAAACAGCATTAGCAAATTTATGTCACGCTGCACTCACCACAAACAGGACTAAAGACCGCGGGGCTGAGGTGGGGATGGAAAGACACCGACCCACAACCACGCAGTCTGGTCCGGAATGCGTAGTCCAAGTTGAACAGCGTAGTAGGGTTGGAGAGGTCAGGATAATCAGGGTACTTGCCGTAGTTCTGTGTTGGAGAGTGGAGGATGGTAGATGTCCGTAGCCAGGGTCCAGGGTCAGAGAAGGTAGAATGGTCAAGGAACGAAGCCGGGGTCATGCGTTGGAGAGTGTAGGAATCCGTAGCCAAAGGTCAGGACAGGAGAGAACAGACAGGTCAAAGTGCAAGCAAGGATCAAGACACAACGAAAAAGCAGCAGTGAGCACAATGCATAAACAGGAGTTTCTGCTCAGCAGGGAAGGACAGACAGTATATAAGGAGGAAGGATCCAATTACCTTGCAGGGGTGTAATCTGGTCCTCCAATGGCACCAGGGAGGTAAGTGGCTGAAACAGCCTTCAGGTGAGGCATTCCTGGTTAATGCTAATTGGGTGCCGGGCGACCCGCGTGCGTGCGTGATGCGCGGCACGGAGCGCTGATGTCATGCGGACATCACGCGGACGTGCGTCCGAGATTCCTCCCTGTGTGAGGCGCCGACGGCACCCTCCAGAGCGTGCGCGCACCGGCTTGGCAGTGCACGGGTGCGTGGCTCTGCCGTGTGATGCGTCAGCCGGGCGGGATCCGGCAGGGGCTGTGGTGGCAGTTACAGTATCCCCCCTTGAGGGGAGACCTCCGGGCGACCCATGGAGAGTTTATTCGGATGACTACGGTTGAAGGCATGAATTAGACGGTTAGCATGTACCTGTCGATGAGGAATCCACTCTCTCTCCTCGGGATCAAAGCCCTTCCAGTGTACGAGATACTGCAATCCTCCTCTGGACATTCTGGAGTTGAGAATGGTCTGTATCTCATATTCTTGTTGACCCTCCACCAGTATGGGTTGCGGAGGTTTTGGTTGTCCTTTGGAGAATGAGTCTTGTAGATAGGGTTTCAGAAGGGAGGAGTGGAAGACAGAGGGAATCTTCATATTTTTTGGCAGTTCTAGCCAGTAGGCTACCGGGTTGATCCTTTCTGTGATACGGAATGGTCCGATAAAGCGCAGTGCCAGTTTGGGTGAGGTTACCTTTAAACGAATGTTTTTAGTGGATAACCAGACCCTTTGTCCTACAGAGTACCCTGGGACCTCTCTACGGTGACGATCCGCTTGTCTCTTCTGTAGTTTACCAGCGTGCCGTAGGTTCAGTTGTATCTTCTGCCACAAGTCTTGTAAGTGTAGGATACTGTCCTCTGTGGCTGGGACTCCAGACTTCGAGATAAGAGAAGGGAGCGCAGAAGGATGTAAGCTATAATTGACCATGAACGGTGACTGTAAGGACAATTAATTCCGAAGATTATTATGGGAGAATTCTGCCCACGGAAGAAGTTCCGCCCAGTCGTCTTGAGTATCAGCAATAAAACACCATAAATATTGTTCTAGAGATTGATTTGTGCGTTCTGTTTGCCCATTGGTCTGAGGGTGATAGCCTGACGAAAAGTGCAGTGTGACGTCCAGACTTTTACAAAACGCCCTCCAGAACCGGAAGATGAATTGGGATCCTCTGTCAGATACTATGACCTGGGGTGTCCCATGTAACCTGAAGATCTCCCTGATGAAAACGTCGGACAACATGGGAGCGGTGGGTAGACCCTTCATAGGGATGAAGTGTGCCTGCTTAGAAAACCTCTCCACCCTTACGAGGATGGTATCCATGCCTCTATATTTAGGCAACTGAACTATAAAGTCCATAGATATGTGTCCATGGACGTTCCGGGATGGGTAAAGGTTGAAGGAGACCCGCAGGTCTGTTGCGTGGAGTTTTGTTCCGTGCACATGTGGTGCATGTAGCTACGAAACCTTGTATGTCTCTCCGCATGTTGGGCCACCAGAAGGTGCGTTCTATGAGCTCGGTAGTTCTCTTGGTGCCAGGATGACCAGCTGTCTTGGACGAATGTCCCCACTCCATGACGCTGCTTTGATATAGAAGGGGGGTGAACAAACGGTCCTCCGGAACCTTGAGTCCTGCTGGGATGTTGCTCTGGGCCCTGGTAATCTCAGACAATGCACTGAAAGCATTGGCTGCCACAATGCAAGTGGATGGGAGAACGGTCTCCTGCTGTTCCACCTTGTTATCCTCTACCAGGAATTGTCGGGACAAAGCGTCGGCTTTTAAGTTCTTAGACCCTGGAATATCGGAGATAACAAAGTTGAACCGCGTAAAAATCCCGAGACCCGGGTCGCTGTGCTCCCTCAATATATAACAGATTTTTATGGTCTGTTAATATCGTGTCTGGCATCTCCGTACCCTCCAGTAAGTGTCTCCACTCCTCTAAGGCTATTTTGATCATGAGGAGCTCACGGTTTCCTACATCGTAATTCCTTTGGGCGGAGAAAATCTGTTAGAGAAATATGCACAGGGGTGGAGTGGAGCTTGAGCGTTCTTTCTTTGGGAGAGTATAGCTCCTGCTCCTACATCGGAGGCGTCAACCTCCAAAGAAAATGGTAATGTAGGGTCTGGGTGTACCAAGATGGGTGCTGAGACGAATTTCTTCTTTATCCTCTCGAAAGCCTGGAGAGCCTCGTTAGACCAATTCGTAGGGTCAGCTCCCTTCTGGGTCAGCGCCGTGATGGGTGCTACTACCCATGAGAATCTCTGAATGAACCTCCAGTTATATTTGGTGAAGCCAAGAAACCTTTGGATAGCCTTGAGGGAAAGAGGACAGGGCCACTCAAGTACAGCTTTGACCTTGGTAGGGTCCATAGCGAGACCGGTATCAGATATAATGTAGCCGAGAAAGGAGGAAGATCTTTGGTGGAAATTACATTTCTCGAGCTTAGCGAACAAGTGGTTCTTTCTTAAGCGCTGTAAGACTTGCTTAACGTGAGCTGTATGCTCAGGCATGAATCTGAAAAAAATTATTATATCATCCAGGTATACTATCACATGACGGTCCAGAAGGTCTCTGAAGATGTCATTTACAAAGTCTTGGAAGACAGCAGGGGCGTTACATAGACCAAACGGCATGACCCGGTACTCATAGTGCCCGTTGCGAGTATTGAATGCAGTCTTCCATTCATCTCCTTGTTTGATTCTGACCAGATTAAAGGCGTCTCTGAGATCCAATTTCGTGAAAATCCTTGCTCCTTAAAGTTTGTCAAACAATTCGGCTATCAACGGAATGGGGTAGCGATTTTTTTATGGTGAGTTTGTTGAGACCACGATAGTCTATGCAGGGTATGAAGGTTCCGTCCTTCTTCTTGGCAAAGAAGAAGCCTGCCCCTGCAGGTGATGAGGATTTTTGAATGAACCCCCTCTGGAGATTCTCCTGGATATATTGTCTCATAGCCTGGGTCTCAGGTATTGATAATGGATATGATCCTCCTCTCTGGGGAATGGCGCCGGGTAGAAAATCGATCGGACAATCGTACGCACGATGTGGTGGAAGTTCCTCTGCCTGATGTTTGTCGAACACGTCGCGGAAGACTTCATATACCACCGGCAGTTGTATCTTGTCAGGATCCATGACCTCCATGCCTGCCACTGCCTTAGGGTCAGACATACAATGTTCCAAGCAATAGGAACTCCATCGTAGAGGCGTGGACTCTGTCCAGTCGATGACCGGATTGTGGATCCGGAGCCACGGAAGACCCAGAATAATGTCCACGGAGGGAGTGTGGATAACGTCCAGTGTTATGGTCTCGGAGTGGAAGTCACCGGTCAAGATCTGGATGAGTGTAGTTTGAAGGGAAATGAACGCGGGCTGCAAGGGTCGTCCACGATGGCTTCAAGGCCTATCGGTTGATCTTTGGGTATCAAGGGTATCCTATTTTTGATCGCAAACTCCTGATCAACGAAGTTTCCCCCTGACCCTGAATCCAGAAAGGCCTGTGTATGAACTGTGAAGGTCTCACCGAATATGGTGATGGGTAGGTAAATCCTAGTTGAGGGTTGAGGAGGGGGAAAGGTTGCGGTACCCAGCGTGATCCTCCTAATACTCACTGGGCTTTGGCGTTTCCGGTTTTACCGGACAGTTGATCACCAAGTGTCCGTTGTTGCCGCAGTAGAGACACAGCCCCGCCCGTCTTCTCCGTTGCCTCTCAGTAGGTGAAAGACTACTCCCTCCCAGCTACATGGGTTCGTCTAGAGCGGGAGCTGTGGGGAGTACAGGACCTATGGTGGAAAAGGAGGACGATTGTATACCTCGAGGATGTTTGTTTCTCTCCATCTTTCTCTCTTGGAGACGCTGATCCATGTGGATGCACAGGGTTACCAGGTCCTAAAATCCAGCGGGGCGATCAAGGGGTGCCAGTTCGTCCTACAAACGTTCGGACAGGCCCTGCCAGAAAACTGCGGATAGGGCCTCATCGTTCCAGCCAGTCTCCGTAGCCACCGTCCAAAATTCCAGGGCATAGCGAGCCACAGTACGGTCTCCATAGGAAATATAAAGCAGAGTAGATGCAGCGGTAACCTTACACCCCAGGGTGTCAAACACCCTTCTGAACTCGGAGATGAAGAGGGCGAGATCTGACGTCAGATCGGGGCATTGCTCCCAGATGGGAGAGGCCCACGCCAGAGCGGCATCAGTCAGCAAGGAGAGTATGTACGCCAACTTTGATCGTGAGAAAGGGAAGTGAGAGGGAAGCAGCTCAAACTGGTTCAGAAACCAACACTGGTTCAGAAACCTCCGACAACCGGTGGGATCCCCTGCATACCGTTTGGGTATAGGCAGTCGTGGCTCAGAGGTAGGCGTCGTGGGGGCGGGAGCATTTGCGAGTAGGCCGGGGTTGGTTGTAGACAAGGTCAGGCATCTAACTTGCTCGGTAAGGGTGTCAACGTCTTGTTTGAGTTGGGAGACTAGTTGTTCCTTAAGTGTGAATGATCCGGTAAGTTGCCAGAAGCATTCCTCATGTGTGTCTAAACGTCGACCCACCTCAGCGGGGTCCATGTTTGTTGGGCTGAGCATATTGTCACGCTGCACTCACCACAAACAGGACAAAAGACCGCGGGGCTGAGGTGGGGATGGAAAGACACTGACCCACAACCACGCAGTCTGGTCCAGAATGTGTAGTCCAAGTCGTACAGCGTAGTAGGGTTGGAGAGGTCAGGGTAATCAGGATACTTGCCGTAGTTCTGTGTTGGAGAGTGGAGGATGGTAGATGTCCGTAGCCAGGGTCCAAGGTCAGAGAAGGTAGAATGGTCAAGGGACGAAGCCGGGGTCAAGTGTTGGAGAGTGTAAGAATCCGTAGAACAGCCAAAGGTCAGGACAGGAGAGAACAGACAGGTGAAAGGGCAAGCAAGGATCAAGACACAACGAAACAGCAGCAGTAAACTCAATGCATAAACAGGAGTTTATGTTCAGCAGGGAAGGACAGACAGGAGTAGGTATATAAGGAGGAAGGATCCAATTACCTTGCAGGGGTGTGATATGGTCCTCCAATGGCGCCAGAGAGGTAAGTGGCTGAAACAGCCTTCAGGTGAGGCATTCCTGGTTAATGCTAATTGGGTCCCGGACGACCCGCGCGCGTGTGCGATGCACAGCCCGGAGCGCTGATGTCACACGGACGTGCGGCCGAGATTCCTTCCTGTGGGAGGCGCCGACGGCACCCTTCAGAGCGTGCACGCACCGGCTTGGCAGTGCGCGGGTGCGTGGCTCTGCCGAGTGACGCGTGAGCCGGGCAGGATCCGGCAGGGGCAGCGGTGGCGGTTACAATTTACCCATGCAGCAATGATTCACTAGACTGGTCCTCCGGCTATTTGTTGCCATAAGTTTGGATACAATCATATATACTCTACAGCCACATCTTTACCAATAAGTGGGGATTGTTCCATGTCAACAGTGGTTCACTCGGAGGCCAATATGCTGACAGGTGCATGGTGTGGCTGAGCTAGGAGAAATATATGTATAGCTGGTGTTACAATTTACATAGACACACAAATACTATCTGTACTTACCATCAAGATTGGCTTTGTGGACTGTCGCAGCATCTCCGTGGTCTGTCACTATACAACCACATACATACATATATACATATATAGAGGTACAACCATCCGATCTGCTAGGCACATTACTCCTCCACTCTTAATTAGCTCCTCCTCTCCTATGCAGTTAGTTTATTAGGGAATATCAACCAGGTTGTCAGTCACTGTCATTATTACAGCGCCAATTGCGCCAATTTGTGGATATCTATATGAATTATTTAGCACAGTGATTGTACAGGTACATCCTACCCTATAATCCTATACTATCCATCTCTCTAGTTGGTCCGTTATCACTATGGGGATTTTATTCCCATTGTATATATTCACTTGTATGTCACTTTCAATATAATATAAATGTTAATAAAATGTTATTATTTTTTCGTATTAGTGGGGTCTCTTGGGAACCATTTACTCCCTTAATTGTCCTGATGTTTTGAGCATTGGACTCTGCAGACCATTCTGCAATATACATTATATAGGTAGAGTGCAAATTGAGAGGGACTCTTTCTTGTGAACCCGAGAGGGATCCACAAAGTTTTTGGTTCAATATGATGTAAATATACAATATGTCTTTTTTTAAACATACCACAATTTGTCAGTTTCATATACGGACATACATTTTATTCGGGCTATTGTGTACATATGACGTGACATAGTGCACTTCCAATCATATTTTTAATATTTTAAAAATTACATCCATCTCTCTCTCACATACATACACTACTCTTTTATTTTTTGAATTTGAGATGTAATATATCTCACAAAAATGCTATGCGAAACATATTATGGCCCAACCATGACCGTATAGATACCTAATAATAATAGGTGGAGACACATACGTGTAAGTGCACATTTCTTAAGATGCTCTACATTTTCTAAGTGTATACTGTAAGTTACATAACAAGACAGATTTTGAAAAAATGAAGATAATGATCTGTGTAATTTATGGATTAGTTGAGAGTATCATATAAACTAGAGTGAATATTTTCGAGATGTATAAATGATTGACTTTTAATCCAGTATTTAGGCATAAATTATATAGATTGAATATCATAGTACTCACCTTGTGATGGCTGGGAAATAATGAGCCTGATATCCCTGTCCCCTCCAATCCCAAAACCAGGTGTAGATCCATAATGGAGTACATGTTCCGTTCATAAGATTGCAAGTGGAGAGATGCAGGAGGTCCACCTCCTGTGCCACACGGATGGCGACCATCTTTTGCCATCTTTTTCAGGCGCAGTTTAATATCGCCAAAATGTTTTTTTGCACGTCTCGGCTGTTCTTCTGAATTGACCACATGATCTCAGGGGAAAGGAGGAGGGGGAGAGGATAGGGAAGGGAACCCTCGCTACTGCTAAAGTGTATAATAATGTGGTGCTGCTACAGTATCTGGGGTGAAAATGTAGAATGAGCACAGGGAGAACAGAACCCCACTGGAGAGTACTCAAACATGTACAGAAATCACAGTGTGCGTGAAATGGAAAGGTAGTAAGTGAGATGAGGAGTGAGTGAATTAAAATAATTTATTTTAATGGGAGTAATGACTCAACTAAAATGTGTAGAACACTAGGTTTCCAGAGTAAATTGGACTCAAGGTGAGCCAAAAAAGCGCAGCGAAATTAAATATACCGGATACTGAGCATGGAGTATTGGCTACCACCCTTAATGATATATATATACAGGGTGTAGCTAGGTGAGTGTATATACCGAGGTGGCCTATGTCTGCTGGATATAACATAGGTGCAGCCACTCTGGGGTGGTTGTGACAGATAACGGCAATGATACGAATACTCTCACTCAAGTAAGTATGGGTGAGTCAGCCTACCCATGTGATCATAATGTGTTAGAAGCAGATTGAACACTGCAGATGTCAGTGTCAATGTGCTACCAAAGAGACTGCAGTCATAGCTATGTATTGCCAATAGTAAGGCATTAATGCCTCATTAATCTCACCAAAAACCACTTCTGCCTCCCACCAGCCCAGGTACAGATTGGCATAGGATGGGGCACATTTAGTCCCCATCACTGTGCCCTGGATCTGGTGGTAAATTTTATTATTGAAAAGGAAGTAGTTTTTGGTGAATACATAGTCAAGGAGTTTGACCAGAAAGGTACTATGGTCTTTAAATGCGCCCCCCCTGGCTCTCAGGAAGTATGATACTGCTTCTATACCTTTGGAATGGGGTAAAGATGTATACCGTCCCTCTTCATCCAATGATACTAGAATGGTGTCTTCTATAACTGTGATATCGTTAAGTTTGTTGAGGATGTCTTTTGTATCCCTTAGGTACGATGGGAGGGCTGTTACAAAGGGTCTGAGTATGTGATCTATATAGTTACTGGCATGCTCAGTAAGATTCCCAATGCCGGAGACTATGGGGTGTCCTGGGGGGGGGGGGGGGGGTGTTTGTTTTTTATGTATTTTGGGTAAGGAGTAAAAGGTGGCAATTTTGGGGAATTGGACAAAGATGCATTGAGCTAGCTATAACTTACCTGAGCAGCACCCGTGGCAAACATTAATACACCCAGCATTAGCAAGTAGGTGCTTCCATAGGGCCTGCTACTCTATTTTTACCGGATACTTATGTTGTTTTTCCCTACCGAAGTGTGAGTAAACACTACTTGTGTACTACTGTTCTCTTTTTATTTACTGCGGCAACAGCCACCTTTTGTGTTCGAAACAGACACCCCCCTCAGGGGTGCTCCTACACTGATGATCTATCCAGTGTGTGGTATCTGCCACATTGTCAAGACTGCGTCTTTTTCTGACAGCTATTGTTACTGACACTTGCAGTGGTCTATTTGTTTGGACTGTCTTACTATTGGCAATACATAGCTATGACTGCAGTCTCTTTGGTAGCACATTGACACTGACATCTGCAGTGTTCAATCTGCTTCTAACACATTAAGATCACATGGGTAGGCTGACTCACCCATACTTACTTGAGTGAGACTATTCCTATCCTTGCCGTTATCTGTCACAGCCACCCCAGAGTGGCTGCACCTATGTTATATCCAGCAGACATAGGCCACCTCGGTATATACACTCACCTAGCTACACCCTGTATATATCATCAAGGGTGGTAGCCCTGATTTCTGTACATGTTTGAGTGCTCTCCAGTGGGGTTCTGTTCTCCCTGTGCTCCAATTGACCACATGCACTGACCGATGTGTCGATTGCTGACCAAAGTTGTTTTTTTTCACTGTTTTTCATTCTCACTGTGTATATATGTAAAAAATGATTAATACACGACTTAAGGCTACTGTACATATAAGTAGTGTGATTTCATCATTTCTGCTAATATATTAATTAGTGTAATATATGAAAGTGATGTTGTAACAGATAGTATGAGTATGTGTATCACAACAAAAATCTACATGTAGTTAGACACCCATTAGTGTATGTAATGTGTGCATTCGGGACTAAGAAAATGTGTCCATACATCAGCAGCAAACCTCCATTATAGCATACATGTTTAACATCTCAAAGTTACAGTAATAAGTGAATTAAATTGAAACGTTTAACTTTTTAGATATGTTTAATTATTAATAAGTACACTTATTTGGTGATTAATGTTCTTACCTACAAATGATCCGTACAGTTTAGGAAATGACGCCATAACACCTTCCACAAGGATCTCATTTTCTCTGTGTTTAAAATGTGGTTTTCATACCCCCTCCAGCGCTGCATGGAGGTTGGAGGCTGATCATCAGCATCATCATCATCAGCAGCAGCAGCAGCCTGCCCTGCATCAGTGGTCGGATGCTGGACACTGTCCCTCTCCCTGTCCAGTACTCCTGATACCCTCCCCCACCTGCACTCCCTCACCTGCCCTAGTAGCATGGGATGTAACTGCACGGGACGTACCTGCAGTGTCAGCACGGGATGTACCTGCACTGCCAGCAAGGGACGTACCTGCACTGCCAACATGGGACATACCTGCATGTGCCACGCCTCTTCCACGCTCCACCACTCCTCACACCCCCGTCACTCCACCACTCCAACACTCCTCCACTCCTCAAGCCACCGCACCACACCCCCACTCCTCCACACCTCCAGCTACCGCCACTCCACAACTCCCACACTCCTCCACTCCTGCACTCCCACGTCCACATCTACTCTTCCTCTCCATGTCACTCAGTCACTCAGTCACTCAGAAGAAGCAAATATTTAAAAAAATGAGAAGAAGAACAAAAGATAACCCACTCAGTAATCAGCAACAAATCACTCACAAATCTCTCCACCTACCACCAAGTCCATTCTATCTCACCCTTACTCCCAACAGCACTGATACACAATGAATAAAATGGCTGCTTAATATAGTAGGGTGTGTAAATAAATTTTCGTGCAAACGTTTGATTATAATTTCTCACATGTGCTTCCCTCATTTAATCAGTTCAGCATTTCAGCACTTAACCCCTACAGTACTATTTCAAGGATGTAAAAAAAACGTAGAAAGTAATTAACAATGATATTATAGGGAAGGAGTTCACTCCTTCCAAGGACTCTCCCACAGGTACCCACAGGAAATTAAGGGAAAATACACGAACCTCAGGGGACACTGTTGTAAGTAAGACCTTACTTGCCTTAGCGTGTAGGTGCCCAAATTATTAACACATTTCTATATATATTTTAATCAAAGGGTAAGGGATGAGGTGGTCTCCTGAGCTACAAGTGCCAGTACACAAGAGGAAAACACTACTCTTTGACAATGTGCTTTCCAGCACGAAACGTGTCAGAGGTTCTCCTCGTGCTTCCTGCAGTTCTTGTATGGTTTAGTGACTTCAATAAAGTACTTTTTAGTGACCCGGCAGCATCAGCTTATTTTTGGCACGCCCATTAACACAGTGCATGGCTGCATCTTCCTGTATGGGAGAATCCTTATCTGCTTTTTAAAAAAGTACACTATATATTAAGTGACCATTAACCCCTTGAGTTTCTGTGAAGCTACTTAGGAGAGTCTATGTAGCCTCATAAGCACTTAAAGTTAATTTCAAGGTCGATGCCATTTTTGTACTAATCTAGTGTATAATCCAAATAATTAATCCAATGAATCAAGGCCCAATGGAATGGGTTTCACCACTTGATGACCAAAAAAAACCCAGAGGTCTCAAGTGTAGCATAATTCAGGGTCTGATGGCTATTATATCTACCGCCACCAATGTCATTTCACTATTATTATGCAATAAATACGGTATGAACAACATATAATTATTTGAGGATGTTGTCATGAAGGTCAAATAGACCTTTTGAGGATGGACATAGTGAGAAGGTTATAATGGATTCTTAGTTAAATATCAATTTGAGTATGACAGCAAAGAAGTAATGTTACTATATTGATGGTAATAGCTGGAGCAAAGAAAGGGGTTCAACCCAGTCAATGCCTTTAGGAAGAGCTTGCTCATGGAACAACATTTTCAGAGGTAGGTCTTCAGTTTCAAATGTCAGGTGCTTATCAGCTACTCCTGACAACACTTTACCTTATGATGTTCTCAGGATGTAACAAGAGCAGGCACACCAGTGGCTCTTATGATTTCTTAAGAATGTCACAGCATTTTTCTTATTTTTTAGTGAGATTGGATTCCCCGCATTCAAGGAGGGGTAAACATGATCTTGACAGAAGAAAAAGATATGTTGTGACCATATAATCGCTACCTATTTTGTCACATTGTTGCAACCCTGGAAGTGTATTGGTGCATAATTTTGGTGTTTCAAGACATCTATCATTAAAAGGGTGTCACGGGAGACCAGGTTTATCAACACCTATTATACTTTGATCATATAATTGAGCAAAGCAAGGAGGTAAAATAAATTGTAATTTATTTCAGGAAAAGACATTCACATAATGTAGCACAATTTACACAGTTAACACAGTTACAGGGAATGGGGATAGCAAATAAATTCTTCCTTTTAAACGAAATTGACCCAAACGACCTCTGTAGGAGCCCTTTCCAATGACCGGGAGGTACTCACGAAAGTCCTGGAACGCAATTCAGCATGCAATCCCAGATGCGACTGCAACATCCTCAAAAAACAGCAATTAGAAACTTTTCTGAGTCAAAATCTCTGAAGCCGGCTGGTGTCCATTCTTCACAGAGCATTTTTGAATTTACCGCTTATGGTTTGGCGCTTGGAATTGCTCCTCCTGATTGGCTGTAAGGTTTCTTATAGGGTTTTGAGTCCCATTCACAAACCTCTACAGCCTATAAGCGCGTGGGAATTTCACTACTGGCCAATCACCGATTTGCCGGTATAGTGAAGCCTGGTGGGCACCTTTTCTCATTCTGCTAAGGTACATGCCCAACCTGGCGCCTCTTCCTGTTCTAACACCTGGGCATCCCTGAGGCTTTCATGACTGGACTCTGCACAGATCCATAGGCACCAAGCTCGGTAGCCACCATTCATTGACTCTTTAATAAAATATACTGTTCCCTGTATCTTTTGTGTTAAAAAGGTGCAAGTCTGAATTCTGGTGTCAGTGATGGAATAAGGGAATATACTGCCTACACTTACTAGCCACATCCCTGCCACACTATAGACCTGACTTTAAACTTTTACACATAAAAATCACTCACAGCTTTATCATATAGCTGGAGCATCTCCATAATCCCTATACTAGGTTCAAGGTACCTGGGCATGTACCTGGGCATCCCCCTTTATACTAGGGACCCCTTTATGTTGCAGGTATACATTAACCCCTTCATGGCCCATTTACCTGGTCTGGTTCATGCTGCAGCAGGAATCCTGGCAGTGAGTCGCAAGAACGTTTTCAGGGTAGGAGTTTGCCCGGAGGAATGGGTTTTGATATATCCGAGAATCTTACTTGATTCCCAGATACATCGTAGTGGTATCCTGTAACTTTGGAACCCTGCTACATAAAGGTTTTTAGTGTTGGTCACTTATCATCAACACCGGATGTTTGAGTATATGCATTGAGGCTCTCATGACTTATACATAAGAATAACGCACTGCATATAGTAGATTCTACTTACATGGTTACTGTTCGCCACTAACATGACTTCATTAGAAGCATTTGCCAGCAAGTACTCACTAGACTTGTCTGCATCTACTTACCTGTGCTTCTACAGGATTTTTACCTGTTGTGCTGACCACTCCAGTTATTGTCACTGGGTATATTCTTCCTTTACAAGGATACAGCACAGCGTATCACCACTAGGCATTTTTATAGCATTTACACTGTATAGTCTGACTTATTTTAGCGTATATATAATAAATGGATTTTAAGTTATTCACTTTACAGTGGATATAGGACCAGATTATTATTTCTGACTGCATTAGTTGCTATTAAGTAAGGTCACTCTCTCCTTAGAGACATTGAGTGCATTATAGAGGGACTTATCCGGGTGGTAGTGTCTTTGCTCCATTCGGTGTTGTTTCTCTCTTTTGTTGTTCACCCTGCTACATAGCCAGATTCTGTAAAGACTTTCTACGGCAAACCCACCCTGAAACTTACAACCTATAAATCTCCTGGTCCCAGCACCCCGAGAAAGGCAAAACACAAAAAAATCTTTTATGTCGCATAATTTTCACACAGTCACAGCAATGCATCTCCGACATCTGGGTCCAAGAGCTGACACTCTAGGACCACAAAACATGGATCAGGGGTAACCAAGTGGGCTTAACCTTTATTAGTGAGCCTGGATACCCTTCACCATCACAAAGGGTCACCAAGAAAATGGTGTGTCTCTGGAGATATTGAAGAAGAGTTTAAAGACAGACATTCACAGAAGAATCAAAGAGGCAATATAAAGGAGCTCATGAAGCTGTGTAGGTCACATGATACAATATTGATTTGAAACTGAATTGGTTGAGTATTGTACAGTTGCAATCTCCAAAGAGATCATGATCACTTTCTTGAAAATACTTAAACTTAAAAACATATATAAGGTTATTTAGTGTGTAACTAAACCCTGGCTGGTTTGGGGCTATAAGTCTGCCCTCCTCCTGACAGTAATCCCTAGCAAGGGTAGGTTTGTCAAGAGTAATCATGGGTTTTCCCCACACCTTTGCAGCTCAGTAAGTCAGAGAAGGTAAAGTAGTGCAATCAGGCCTGGAGTTCTATCAGGGGCAAGGGGCTGGTTCCTACTGGATCTGACTTAAGGGGCTGTACTTCCTCAATTTAGGCAATTGCCTCTACCCCTGAGAGAGGCTAGTCTACCCAACTCAGTAGTGCAGGGCTCTGCTTAATGAGTGTCCTCCCTGCGGGGAGAGGTGGGAGACTATTCCCCTTACCCTACCAGAGGGTAAGGGAAGAGCAAGGACTGCTCGTGGTGGCCAGTGGCTGGGAGTGTATGTCCAGGGACATCCTAAGGGTGAAGATCCTGTTGCTGAGGATTGATTCCAGTGTATGCTGTATACTGCTTCTGATTGCTGTGAGAGTGCATAAGAATAAAGAACACCTGTTTTCATATACTTCTTGCCTGAGACTGAAATCTATCAGGAAGAAGAGATAAGTTCGCCTGCAGAGATTTCTCCCCACATCTCTGGGGGCTGCAAGAGATGGAGGTGTTGTCACCGTGAGTATGATTCAGGTAATACCCCAGAAGTCTGTTCTGACCTCCCCTATACCACCAGGGGGGAGACTCAGGGCTACTGTTTAACAGCAGGTATGAGGGAAAGGAGAGGAGGGAGAAAATGGAGGGGAGGGAGAGAATGGAGGGGAGTGGGAGGGAGAGTATGGAGGGTAGGGGGGAAGGAGAGAATGGAGGGGTGGTGAGGGAGAGAGATAATCGAGGGAAGGGGGAAAGGAGAGAATAGAGAGAAGGGGGAAGGAGAGAATGGAGGGTGAGAATGGAAGAAAGGGGGAGGGAGAGAATGGAGGGACACACACACAGACAAACAGACACACACAAAGTCACACACACACAAAGGGACACACAGCCTCGATCCAGCCAATTACATGCCCCCTCCCTTAATAGCCACGCCCCCATTCCTGCTCTAAAATGATTGCAGGACCGGTCTCAAGCATGAGCAAGCTCAGCAGCAGCGTGGCCGCAGCCTTAGCATGCAATCCTAAGTGAAGGATGCGGAGAACTTGTTTTCCAATACATACTTATTTCCATACAGGATATTATCTTTACAAATGTATATCTTGGTAAAAAATTTAAATAACTAGTTAACTTTGGATTAGAAAATGCTACGTTTTCAGAAACCTTTTTCTTTACAAGTATGCTCTAATTTAATTCTACATGTATTTAATTAATGTTTAAAATCCAGCATATTTGTTGAAATGATTTGTGTAATTTGTATAATCTTATTAATAAGCGACTTTTAGGCTTCTTTTTAAACAAAGAAGGATATTAAGTAGATGGTGGTGTGTTTGTGGTGATAGGAGAGTTAATTTTATTGGTTTCTTTGATGTTATTTAAATGTTGTAATTAGCTTAGGACTTTGCTCGAGGACTGCTTGTTAAGTAGAAGCAAAGTCTTACTAGGGAAGGTATTTTGCTATTACTAAACATTATTTCATGTTTAATGTACTATATGTATGTCCAGTGCTGATTTAGGTGGGGGATATTCACTAAGGTCTGTTGAGGGATAATACACTCGACCCACCATTAATTATTGACTTAATTGGTAGTTAACACAGGATCGGTTACATTAAGCTGCAATAGACCCTAGTAAATCTCCTTTATTAATTGTTAAGGTGTTATGGGAACACAATTGACACAATTAGTATTTTCCTTATTTTTAAATGAATAAAGTTAAAATGTAAAAGATATCATTTTAATGCTTTACATTTTACTTAAAAGAAACGTGTAGCTAAAAATGTAAATGCGTTGGAGTAAATGGATGGCAGGAGTAGGCAGGTACAAATTAGTTACACTTTTCTTTTTTATTCTTTTTAATAAAGGATTCTTTCTTCCATGTTGCAAAGTATTTTATATGGCATATATATCAATATGAACTACTGTGCATACATATTTTTTAAATCTTTGATTGAGTACATTTGTCTCCTATAAAAATGCAAACGCTATGTGAGTGGACCTGCAGATAAGTCAACATTTTTGTTTTTAGTTCTTAACTTATTCAACAATTAAAAAAAATAATTATGGTAATGTGCTTCCTATACAAGTCTCTATGCAAAACAGTTTAAACAAGTACATTGCATAATCATTAAATTTGTACTGTAGATGACAGATTAAAACATTACAACAAATGGTAACGTTGAAATGCATTAATTTGGAAGTAACGTGACACTAAAATCTGATTATTGCATTCACACCAACTACTGTAGAACTAATTTTCTGTGCATTTACAGATACATTTCATACATTGGGTCATGGATATAATTCTAACATAATACAAGGATCTTGGTTTTTATAAATGGTATTAAGACTAAATAATTATTAATTAAGATACTGTAGATTAGAGTGCAAAAAAAAATTAATGAAGTTGAAATCTTTGATTTGATCAAAAATGAGTTAGAGGTACAAATGTAGGGTTGGAGATAACATTGAACCAATATATTTTTTTTATCTCACATTAATATCCTCGTTCACTTTGCCCAGTATGAACAAACTATAACAGAAAGATACCTTCACACCTAGGGCCTCATGCACTAAGCGACGAAAAATCTCTACGGCAAGTGATGCCGATAGGCATGATTTTGGCGATTTGCCCTCGCAGTATTCAGTAAGGGCCGAATCCATGCCGATCCCTGCCGAATCTCTGCGAAAACAAAACGCCGATGAGACGGTGATAAAAGAGCCTGGCTCCTGATAACCTGGCGATAGGCCGTTTCTGCCGATATGTGTTTGCAGCAGAGAGAGACCCGCCGCTCTCTCTGCGCAAACATCGGCAAAATAAAAACATTTTAAAAACAACTTTTACTCATAGTGTACATGTGCAGGGGGTCTCCGGAGCTGAACCCCATTGGTTTCAGGTCCAGGGACCCCCTGCTTCCCAAGATACAGGCCCCTTTATGAGGTGCCGGTATCCCTCTACATTTAAATGTCCCGATCACGTGACCGTGGAATGTAAACAAAGCAGAGGGATACCGGCACCCCATAAAGGGGTCTTTATCTCGGGAAGCAGGGGGTCCCCGGACCTAAAACCAAAGCGGTTCAGCTCCGGAGACCCTCTGCACATGTACACTATGAGTAAAACACATATATAAATAAACAATCATTCCTTACCTTTGCGGCAATGTGCTATGGTAATGAAGCAGCATGAATGGATTTTTAAAAATAGTGTACTGTGAGCAGGGGGTCCCCTGAGCTGAACCGCATTACTTTGTGGACCAGGGACCCCCTGCTTCCCGAGTTACAGGCCCCGGTATGTGTCATCGGGTGGCAGTGTTGTTGCCATCTTTATAGCATCCCATTCGTGCCGTGCCCTCTATAAATATGGCGACACTGTAACCGATGCCCCAAACCAGGGCCTGTAACTCGGGAAGCAGGGGTCTCTGAGCCACAAATCCACACAATAATATTAAAATACATAAATGCTGCTTCATTACCATAGCGGATAGCCGCTAAGGCAATGAAGGGGTTAATGCAGAAAAGCATGTTTATTGGGGACATTTACCCCCAATAAACATTGCAATAAACAACATACACACCCTGTGTATTTAAAATACATAAACACCAATCAATACATTAAATACATATAGCACTCACCCATTTCCGGCTGCCACGATGAAGGCCATCCTCATCTTCATCCTGGCCATGCCCCCTCTGCTGCTGCAAAACAGACACAAGAATGAAAACATCCACTGTAATGTCCCCTAACCCCTTAATCACCATAGCGGTTATTAACCGCTACAGTCATTAAGGGGTTAACCCCCCACTCACCCACCACTCGGGAGGCCTACATACCCTCCCACACTAACCCCCCACCCCGTGAGGCCTAACCACACTCACCCACTACCCACAATGGAGGCCTACCCACATACCCTTGGGGCCCCAGTACCCACAATAAAAACAATACACAGCCCCACAATAAGCATCATTCTATTTATTAAATACATTACCCACCCTCTGTGACCCCCATAAAAACATGATTTATTCTTTTACATACAGGGTTCATACCCCAGCCCCACGCGAGTCCCCGGCGGGCTGGCGGGTCACCTGACACACCTACAGGGTACCAGCAACTTGTTTCCCACAGGTTCTGGAGGCCTGTTGGCGGGTCCCGCCAAGCGCCATGGCCCCCAGGTGGTCTCCTTGGTCACCGTGGGCCACAATTGGGTCCCCACGGTAGGCCCGCGGATGTCTGGGAGCCCCGGGTCAGACCCACAGGTGTCTGTGGGGCCGCGGGTGGTTCTCACGGGGGTCTGGGGAACTCACGAGTGCTCACTATGGGTCCGCGGTGCCCCCACTGATGTGGGACCACCGGTTCTTCCCCACACACTATGGGTCCGCGGTGCCCCCACGGATGTGGGACCACCTTTCTTCCCCGCATGTGTCACCCATGGAACCACCAGCCTGATACCCGTGAGATACCCGAGGATACCGCAGGTGGTCTCCAGAGGTCTCACGCAGAACCAAGGAACCAACCCTGAATGTAAAAAAATAAACCTGGCCTATACATTCAATACATACATCCCCCCACCCCCCCCCCCCCCCCCCAACACCTACAGTACAATAATGTGCAAAATAACTATTATCCAGATAGGGATAATAGATTATTTGCCCATTATTAAACACATTAACTAGCATATTAAAATAAATAAAGTACTACTGACCTCATCAATAAGAAGCCCCCGTCGCCAGCAACATCCTTGTCTTTCGTTGCCCACAAAATACATAGCCAATACATAGCCAATACATTGCAATTACATTCAGATATCAATTAACCCCTTAAACACCTTATCAAATATTAACCACAAAGGTGGCTTCATCATGCAACTATATATATATATACAGAGATCCCTATCCCTACTCTGATTGGCTCTAGTACCACGTGACAGGCTTTCAATGACATCACATCCGTTCTCCCCCAAGCCTCTGTCACATGGTATACTAGAGCCAATCAGAGTTGGGATGGAGTTCCCACGCTCTGATTGGCTACCGTACCATGTGAGGCCGGCCATCTTTCTTTTCATGACGTCATTAAAGGCAATTGAACCCTGGGTTTTCACTGCTATGCAGATTACACTAAATTCTACTTGTTCTTTTCATCGGGTCCCATTATGAGTCATCAATAGATGTTTATCTGAACTCCTAGAGTAGACGAGTGCCAGTTTGGTGAGGTTGAATCCTGATAAAACAGAAGTGCTCATGTTGGATGCTCACCGTCTGAGACAATAAGACTTCAGCGAGGTCAACAACTGGCCTTAATCTTGGGGGTTCCCAGTTGCTAAACTCTGTCCATGTGCAGGATCTTGGTGTTGTCCTGGACCGTGACTGGATCAGTAAACATCAGATGTCAGCCGCAATCAAATCTTCAATTGTTCACCTAAGAAATTGTAATGGGTGAACCCCAGGCTTTCCTTTCAAAATCCATTCTGTGGGGAAAAATCTAAAGACTGATTGTTCCAACTTCAATCCATGCGGATTAGTTAAAATCCCCCTATTTGGCTCGGTTGTGTGACTTTAAAATAACCCCCCCCCCCTTGTGGAATTAAAATATATACATTATGCAGTTTGTGTTTATTTCTAATCCGTCATTGTACAGTAAGAAAATTAATCCGCCATAGGAACTTTTTAAAAACTGACAGTGATTAATCCATTGTTACCCCCCTCCCCTCCTCTGCACCTCCGCTTTGTGGTGGAGGGGGTTGAAATCAGGAGAGAGGGGGGAGAATAACACAAACACACAGAGATCTGTTGGAGAGTACTAGAATCTGACTCAAGCTTCACACAGAAGACATCGGAACCCCCCCTAACCCAGAAGACAGGTAGGGAACACCTAAAATTGCGGGAATGAGGGTACCTGGACATTGAGGAACTGCGGATCAGGACGCACATACTGTCCCTTTAAGGGCACGGGCACACTCGCTTGCGGGCGCGCAGAGACAGCTTGTGGAACCGGAGGAGGAAGTGAGGAGAGCGGCCTAACGTGGAGTAGAGCTGTGTGCCCCACGAGCGGGCCTCCGTCACTGTCACTGTTCCTGGTAACCCCTGAAGGGAGGGTCTGCACGAGAGTCGCGGCGCAGCAGGAATAACATCTCTGCTAAGATATCATCAGCACCGAGAGGACTCTATGTTGCATTGCGAGCTTATGCCTTGCTGCTTGTAAGTAGGGCTCTGATTTTTCCACCTGGATGACCAGTGGTGTTCCTAATTGTCCTACCATTTTATGGCATAGTTCTTTTTATTTAATAAATAGTATTTTTATAGTCACTAGGAGTCTCTATGTTGTATGTGTAGTGTAGACCTGTTTTAACCCTGCAGAGTTGCACTATGATCTGTGTCTGTTTGTGTTTTTTCCCTTACATGGCCTGTCAAGTGTGCTGATCCCCTGAGGAGTACAGGATTATCCATTGAACTTTTGGCGCCAGGTTTTTTTCTTCGTTTTTTTCTTTGTTTCCAAGTATTTTCTGTTAGTACTGACAGTATTACTAGGCAGCCATTATATTTTGTATTTTTAACTTGTCACATTGGTGTTTTAATCTTTAGCGCTTGTTCACATTTTTTCTTTTTCACAAGAAAATTAATCCGCCGTAGGAACTTTTTAAAAACTGACAGTGATTAATCCATTGTTACCCCCCTCCCCTCCTCTGCACCTCCGCTTTGTGGTGGAGGGGGTTGAAATCAGGAGAGAGGGGGGAGAATAACACACACACAGAGATACACACTCACTGACACACTGACACTGACAAACACAGGCACACACACTGACACAAACATTGACACACGCTCAAACACTGACAAACACACATACACTGACACACACACACACACACTGACTGACACACAGTGACTGAAACACAGACAGTGTGTCTCCTGGTCTTCTGAACTCATAGGTACCTGGTAGTACCCAGACTCAGGTCCAACATGCTGAACCACTGGCTTCCGGACAGCGCGCTGAGGATCTCTTCCATCTGTGGCAGAGTATACTGGTCTGGGACCGTATGACAGTTCAGGGTCTTTTAGTCTACGCAAAGGTGGACTGACCCATTCTTCTTCCATACCACCATGATCAGGGAGGCATAGGGGCTACAGGATTCCGTTATGATGCCTGCTGTCTCCATCTCCTTCAGGGCGTCCCTCACATCCTCCACATCTCTCTGAGCGGTTTGTCTGGAATGCTCCCAGAAGGCCATGGTGTCATTCAGCGGATCGTGTGTTGGGCGTTCCTGCTGCAGACCACATCCATCTTGCCTCCCGACGCTCTTCCAATTTCGCACTTAGCCGTTTCTTCCTGTCCGCTGGCAGGGTCGAATCCTGAAGTCGAACTGCAACCGAGCAGGATCTTCTAGCATGGTAGCGGCGTTCACATGAGCCAGTGACTCTATTGGAGTAACCTGGTATATCAAACCCAGTTTTTGACCGACGTCCAATTTTATAGGATGAGGCGAGATGTTCTGGATGGTCAACTTGATTCTCCCATGAAATTAGGATATCCACTTTCTTATCTCTGCCACTATCTTGTACCCTCTCTTGGCGTCTTCTTCAGGCGTGGTCTCTAGGGAGAAGTACCCATCAGCCTCTTCACTGCCTGGGTAACTAGGCACAGAGGCAATGTGCCTCACCCCCCTGGTGGAATCTTGGTCAACCCCTTCTCAAGATTGAAGAGTTGGTCATATCTCTCTAGGACAGATATCTTGTGGCATTCCTCCTTGCATACGGGCTGAATCTTCAGCAAAGATAGAGGTAATTCACCAGCCTCTTCCAGATAAGTCTGGATCATGGCCCGCACCACATCGGCGTTGGTCCCCAGTATTATGGGGGCACTTGGATGTTCCCGGGAGTTGGGACATATTAGAGCCTTCACCTCCATGGGGTGGGTCTTGTTGGTGTTCAGTTGGGGGATATTCAATCGTACATGGATCACACCGTTGATGGGGTAGTCTTCAATACTAAGACCACATAGTTTCATCTTCTCGGCCGACTGCATAGACAGATCTTTCAGATGCTGGTTGAAGAATGGCCAGTAGATAATGGTCACCTGCAACCCAGTATCCAGCAAGGTGGAGGAGTATATCCCTTCCACTAGGACTCATATAATCGCTGCCGGCCCTACTTGACTGTAGGCGTCTGATTGTGGTGCTTCATCGGTGCTGGGTGCCGGAGCACTCTCTGATGACCACGATAACCATGGTTGGTTGTCTTTCGCTTTGGACAGTCCTTAGCGAAGTGACCTTCTAGGTGGCAGTTGTAGCAGAGGTTATCATGGTTGACATTGAAGCCAGGACTAGGAGACATTTTCCTAGGCACCAACGAGGTCTGTTGTGGAGGATCCTTGGGGATGTGGTCCTCAGGATTCTCTTTTCCACTAGGCTTCTTGGGATGATTCGCTTTGGTCTCCATCTTAGAAGATTCCCGAGATGTCTTGGGAGCGTGGAAGTGTAAGAGGACCTCTTGTTCTTGTATTCGGTCCATTAGATCCTCAAGATTAGGAGGATCCTCCATAGGGAGACTACAGCAGATCCTGGCCACTAGAGGGTGGGTGAGCGAGGCTCCTCACAAGAACTGCTTGGTGTGATAGTCATTCAATTCAGCCACATTGGTAACCTTTTTGTTGACCAGAGTCCACAGCACCAGCTGCAGTCATCACTGAAATTATGACAATTCCTCCCCCTCCTTTTGCTTGAGGGCATGGAACTGGGCAAGCAAGTAATGGGATCATCTTTAGTGCCATATGCTTTGGTTAAGGCCCGAATCAGATCTTGGGCATTGGCCCCTTCATGGCACTCACGATACAGTCGTACTATGTTGGCGGCTGGGGCCGCAGGCACTCTATAATCCTCTTTACGGCATCAGAGAAAGACCATTCCGGCAGCAGTTTCACCACATGGTCTTTCCACTCTTCAAACTCCTCTTCTCCTAACGGCGTAGGCCGTACGCCAGAGAAAGCCCCATAATATACCCCCAAGTATGAGCCTCCGGTTGACAGGTGACTGTGGTGGTCAGGTTGGTGACTAGGGATTTCCTCTGGGATAGTCCTGTATCTTCTGGTGGTATATGAGGGTTGTGGGGTTTCAACCGGTGAGGCAACTCTAGTGGGGTTCACGGACTGAAGATTACCCTGGGTAGGCATGGGTCTGAGTAGAGAAAGGAACAGCCCCGTGGGCGGGACTACGTCCTCCTTGGGGTGTAGGGAGAGAATAAGAGAGAATGTGGGTCCCAGACTGGAAGCTGCTACTTGTATTGGCAGTTCTGGAAAGATCAATGGAAAGCCTGTGGGAAAGGCTTCCGGAAATTGTAGGGCCCGTGGGTATCTGATTCATGTATCTCATGGCCAGTAGCCATTATGATTATGTTCCAGCGGTATGTGGACTCCCACTTTCGGCCTATTTGATGTGCTTTAGAAAACTGGAAAAGGGTCTTAAGTGGTCACAGACTTCCTGAGGGGATCAATTGGCTGGGATGTCCCTCACGTGGCAAGGGAGATTAGTTAAATTCCAAGACTCAGTCACGACCTGCTGCTTCGAAGGTGAGAACATGATTCCCTACTTCTTAGCACTTTTGTTACGGGCACCCCAGGTCTGAATGTCAGCAGCGCCTACAAATGTAGCCCCTTTTTAACGTGTCTAAGGGAACTACAGTGGCGGCCGCCTTTAGCCTTGTGCGGTAGTTTCGGCGCGATTTTTAAAATCGCGGGCAGATGCGGCATGTTACGGCCGTGTTCCGGCCGTTTTAGATGCCGCGGGCGGTTTTATTGTCTAGCGCTATTAGCGCTGTCTAGCCATGAATGCGGCTGAACGCGGCAAAGTGCGGAACATACGGAAAACATCCCCGAATTTTTTCGGGGATGTAGGAGAATAAAAGGGGCCGCAACAGTACGTGTGCTGGATACCTGTCTGGCGTACAGGAGGCTTGATCCTCCGCCACTGGGAGCCGGAGGTGATCGCGTTCTATCTGTTGACAGTACCTCCACCTGGGAGGGATCCTAGCGCAGCTCGATAACCCCTTCACAGGAACAATACCGACAGTAATTAAAGGCACACACAGGTATCCCCAAATTATATTTACTGACACGATAATATAATAACACCCACAACACAATGTCCCCACAATACAATAACCCAACACCACAATAGTGAGTCCCCCAAAGTACTGAGGGTGCCCTGGGCACCTGTAGCCCGATGTCCACAAGAGCAAGAGCCTACCCAATGTGAGGAGTAGTGCTACCCCCTTTTGTGTGTGGCCGTTGGTGCACATTGGGTACCTTTCTTGGTCTCTGGTCAGACCAGGACAACTTAAAGTTGGTGATCCATCGGACTGCACTGTGATCCTACGACGCATCTACCGGATCCTCTTCATCCGCCAGCCATTCGCCTCTGGAGGGACCTCCCATTGGAGTGTGTCCCTGTGAATGTCTCTGAGTATGTTCCTCTGGTCTGGTCTCAGACCGCCACAACCCGTGGCGTCCGTCACCAGTGCACTATCACTAACAGTGGTGAGCTAAGGGGCTCCATCCCTATTTGTGGGCCTTCCCTGTAGTACCACAAGCTGAATGGGGCTCAGGGACTGAGATTTCTGTAAGTAGGATTCCGGTTTTACACACCGGATCCTAGACCTGCTCTGTCAGTTCACTGACTATTTTTAGTAATATTGTCTTATTAAAATCTCTGTAAATTAGTCAGCCTATCTGTCTTTGTTGTAAGTGTTGTATGTTTGTGTTTGTGTGTTATGTGTTTTGTTCATACAGTGTCACGCTATGATTTCTCCTTTTATCTCCCTTGCATGATATACCACGGTTGCTGCTGTGGAGCCTGCTGTCTAACAACTGGAATACCTTTTACTGGACATTGCAGCATATCTTTGGACTCACTTTTTTTCCAATTGGACATTGAGGCGCCGGTCTGTATTGTTTTTCTGAATGGGGCTCAGGGCCTAACTGGGGCCTTTGGGGCAACTCTAGGCCTAGTCCAGGGAAGCACGGCTCCCTGGACATTACCTGCTCTATTGCCGTCCTGCTCCAGATTGAGCGTGAGGCGCCTAGCGCACCAAATGTATCGATCTCCCTCTTGCTCCTGCCTCTGCTGCCCTATTGGCTGTCTTACCCCACCTGATGTGCAGCCCCTAGATTGTTAGGACTTGTAGTTCTGTGTGGAGCCATCTTCTAAGATGGCCGCCGCCCTCGACTGTACTGCTCATGCCCAAAATGGCTGCAGCACATGCGCGCCTATCTAAGATGGCGGCCCCCGCTTGCTGGGTGTGCTGCGTAGCTCTGGAGCTCCCACTGACCGCCGCAATTCTCTCTGCTCCTAGCCGGGCCCGGACAAGCTGCAGCCTCCTCCGCACCGCTACGGAGGTGAGTGGGTACCCGGGCTACAAAAGCATCTGATATCGCAACATAAACATGTTTATACCTCTATTTTACACATGCGCAATGTAACTTATGTTCACATTACAGACAGTTAAAAAAATTATGTTGCAGCCAACAATGTTTGTTATTAATTAGTTCCATAAAATACTTCCCAAATTATATATAGCGTGTGTGTGTGTATATATATATATATATATATATATATATACTATAAAAATACTATGCATAAAGCGGCAGAAAGGCACTACTCGCCCGTTTCACGCCAAAAATGCCTACCCCTATTCAGTAAGGGGCGAAAATGTGGCGAGAATAAAAAACAATGTGTTTGGCGGTATTTTTTTCCGCCATTGGCGAGTTGAGAAGGTGCTTTTCGCCTCAAATAGACATTTTTTCCTCCACGCTGTATTCTAGTAGTGGCGAGTAGCTTTGCGCCACTACTCGCCACTCTAGAATGGCGTTTTTATGCCGAATCCGGCACGCCACAAAAAGTTGGCAAGTTGATGGTGAGAAGCTGCTGATGAGCGGCGGATCGGCACTTAGAAAAAATTCTGGCCTTTTTCCTGGCTGGGATTAATGCCGGGGGTCTCCTGAGCTGATACCATTAATACCAGCACCGGAGCCCCCCGGCATGCATCCGAGCCAGGAAAAATGCATTTAAAGGCCACTTCATTACCTTAGTGGCTAACCACTAAGGCAATGAAGGGGTTAAGCTGCCGTGCCAGGTTTATTGTGGCTAGCGGGGGTGGGTGAAGGGGGTATTTTGCCCTTGTTGTTTGTTTAGGGCTTGCGGGGGGGGTTGCGGGTGCGCTTAACCCCTTCATGACCGTAGCGGTTAATACCGCTACGGTCATGAAGGGGTTCAGCCCTCCCGCTACCCACCCGCAAGCCCTAAACAAACCACCGTTGGGTCTAATACCCCCTCCACCCACCCCCGCTACCCACAATAAAAATAACAATAAAACACACACCACAGCCCCACACTAAATAAATAAATATATATATAAATATATATGTATATATATATATATATATATATATATATATATAAAAGAAAAGAGGAGAGCGTGCACGCCCCATAGCGTAAAAAAGTAACAATTTATTGGATTGGGGATGGGAGAAGGGGAGGGATAAGAATTGCACTCACAAGATGTCAAATACAAATGTAGAATTGTGAAATATCATATCACCGCCAAGCTGCAATATCACCGCAGTCCAAGGACGAAATCCACAGGGAAGATGATACTCCGTGCTTGCAGTTATTAAAGATTGTAGAACACCAATTGTATCCTTTTCTTAGGTGTTTAGCTGCTCGGCTGGGTGTCTCACTCGGCTCAGAGAAACAAACGGTCTGTACACAACATCCAGCGCGACTCGACCAGATCGCGCACTTCCGTAGTGACGCAGTGTCGTGACGAAATTGCGTAGTGACGTCCCTGACGCGTTTCGTCGCAACAGCGACTTTCTCAAAGGGGGAATGGGTTGAGAGTTCACATAGAGGGATATATAAACCCTATTGTTGCTTGGCAACCATTAAATTCAATCCTCATAGGTGCAATAGTTAAGTTCAATCCTATTAGGTACAAACATTAGAGTTACCTTATAGCCAATGAAATTGCAGTATTAAATATAATCGAAGGTTGTAGTGTAAACAACAATATAGATTCAAAATAGAAAGCTACATGAAATAAACACAAAAAAACAAACAAAAGCTATATGGAGACAAATCATATGCAATTAATGAACTTGTCACGCTCAAAAAATCAACAAATATAACTATTAAAAGCTCATAAAAATATAAAAATCAATAAAATCATAATAATATAATCAATATGTTATGAAAAAATATATTAAAAAATATGCATAAAAAGGTATACATATGTTGAAATACATCAAATTCATGAATGAATCTTTAACATAATAAGGATCTATAATAACAGACAGAGTTAGGGAAACCCGGAAACATACATGAATATATACATATTTCCCGGTAATGTAACCAATGTGATTGTGAATATACACAGATCTATCTATTAAATAATGATGAACACATAGCACTTTATGAAGAGTAATACACTATATTATGTACAATATAGACTCAGTCAGAGGCAGAAGAAGAAGAAGAACAAAAAGGAACAGCATTTAAATGGGTAAAGTATTACTACCAAGGAGGGATGTAGGAAGAAGGAGCTAGACCAGGGTCTAAACCAGGGTCTAAACCACGGGGCCTGTTGAACTTCCGGGTCACGGTTCCAGAGGCTTTCACAGTTCCTGCACCGATAGAAGATTGCCGGAGAAGCTGACACTTCACCTAAGAGAGAGCAGTGTACAAAGGGAGTCACAGCAGCACGTGGAGGCGAATGAGTATACTCATAACATGCTTTTACCCTTTATTTGTTTGTGAGTGTATTTTTGTTGGACCTAATCGATTTTATTAAAAGTGTTTTTTTTCATGTTGCACTAGGATCGGGCGCTTTCTTTTCTTGTTGTTCATATATATATATATATATAAATATTAAAATAATAAAACAAAACAATCCACGGGTATTCTAGTTGTAATCCATCTTCATCTGTATTCTTCTTTCTTTCAGCTGCGGCTCTCTTCCGGGGTCTTCTTACCGTCTGCTGCTTTAAGATGACGTCATTAAAAGAAACATGGCAGGCCTCACATGGTATGGTAGCCAATCAGAGCGTAGGAACTCCATCCCAACTCTGATTGGCTCTAGTACACCATGTGACAGAGGCTTGGGGGAGAACGGATATGACGTCATTGAAAGCCTGTCACATGGTACTAGAGCCAATCAGAGTAGGGATAGACTTCCCACGCTCTGATTGGCTACCGTACCATGTGAGGCTGGCCATGTTTCTTTTAATGATGTCATCTTAAAGGCAATTGAAGCAAAGCCATTCTGATTGGCTGTGCTTTCATTGCCTTTAAGTGACATCATCATTTTTTTTTCTCGGCCATAGCACATGGTTTTCACGGACCAATCAGGGCCGTCGAAACCATGACGAAAATGTGACGTCATAGGCCTTTAAAAGTCTCATTTTGAAGCCAGACGCCGAGGAGGAAGAACCTCCTAAAGAAGAAGAAGACACGGGCGTGGCAGCAGACGGTAAGAAGACCCCGGAAGAGAGCCGCAGCTGAAAGAAAGAAGAATACAGATGAAAATGGATTACAACTAGAAGACCCGTGGATTGTTTTGTTTTTTTATTTTAATGTTTATTATTTTCTGGTTTATTATTTTATGGGTTCCTGTTCGTGGATTGGTTTGTGAGTAAGCTGTTCAACGGGAGTCGGTGAGTGGGTGAAGTAATGGTAAGTGAAGAAAATAAATTTATTTTATGTAACTTGTTTTTTTCTTGCTTTTTACATGTGTTGGGTTTTTTTGGGTACATAATTTCTTGCTACTGTATGTATTTATGTATGTATGTCTAGAGAGATATATACATACAGGGTAAGAAATTATTGTGTTTGAAAAGCTTGCTTTGCACTATTTTAAATGATTTTGCCTATGCTGCTATGCATAGATGTGTGTTAAATATATTTTATAATTAGCTAGATGTAATTTTTGGGCTTGTATGCTGTACTTTAGGTCATGGTGAGGCTTGCTTTTGTATATTTTATTTTTTGGTGTCCTTCTATTTTGTATGTGGGTAACTTGTTCTCTTTAACGGTTGCTATAGTTAATTGTGTAATTGGTATGGATGCTATTTTAATTGTTTTGGGATGTAATTAATGTATGCAAATTGATTGATGGTGACTTTATTGGATTACATAGTATACTTTTTTTGACGTAATGCTATTTTCTTTGGAATATTGTATGGTTAACACTGATTTTCAGCATCTACACGTTGCTTTGATTTAATGCATCATGTACAATGTAAATGCAATGTTTTGAGTGGCATTTGAGGCTTTTGATTGGCATTTGATGCTTTAGATTGGATGATTACATTTGATTTGTTTAGGAAATAGCATTGTATTTCATTGTGGATGTAATAGAGAAATATTTTTATTTAAGCATGTTTTTGTTAACCCTGAGACATTTATTTGTATATTGGTTCATCATCTGTGTATATATATTATATATTAGATTTGAATTTGCATGTGTCACAAAAAGATTTTATTTTATCTTGTATTAAGTTTATTTTGACACATAATTATTTCACTTTTGATGGTACTTTTTATTTGCAGACGTGTGAAATGGCCATGGGTACCAGATTCGCTCCCAGCTATGCGAACCTCTTCATGGGGTTGTGGGAGAACATCCATGTTTGGGGGAATGCGCGGCTGGTGGCGGGTCTGGTCTTCTATGGTCGTTTCATCGATGATATTATTATAAGTTGGGATGGTGAAAGGGGCCAACTGAAAGACATATTAGACTCATTTAATGTTAACAATATGGGGTTAAAATTCACCCATTCTATACATCCAGATACGATGGTATTTCTAGATCTTGAACTGTTCATTTAGTGGGTCGGACATGAGGATACATAGCAAAACACACTTCAAACCTGTCTCAACCAATGGGTACCTGCAGTACGGTAGCAACCACTATAAAAAGGGGCTTAATAACATTCCAAGAAGCCAATTCTTTAGGATCTGCCGGAATTGTTCTTTGAACTCAGATTTCTGTGCCCAAGGAGAGACTTTAACGAATAAGTTTCTCCAAAAGGGTTATGACAGAACAGTGGTGCAGAGGGCGTTTGATGATGCTAAATCTACTGATATGAGTGCCCTACTTGAGAGGTCCAGGACCAGATCCGATCCTGCTGGCCTTGATCCAGCGGTGGACAGATTAAGCAGGAATCCTTTACATTCATTTCCAAAGTTTATCACAAAGTACAATAAATTGGCCTATCAGGTTAAACATATTATCAATAGACATTGGAGCATTATTCAGAATAATCCTATTCTAGGCCCTAAGGTGCCAATACGAGCTCC
This sequence comes from Ascaphus truei, assembly GCF_040206685.1. Classification (NCBI taxonomy): domain Eukaryota; kingdom Metazoa; phylum Chordata; class Amphibia; order Anura; family Ascaphidae; genus Ascaphus; species Ascaphus truei. The sequence continues at coordinate 300,650,478 of NC_134485.1, read as the reverse complement.
AATTGTCTTCAAAAAAGCAAGGTGTCTGAAGATCATGATTGCCCCAAGTAGACTTAAGCCCATTATTGATTTACAATCTATAACATCTATTAAAACTCCTACAAGGGGAAATTTCCCCTGTGGTAGGAATAGATGTATTACTTGTGGGCATATAAGTAAGATTCATTCCTTTAAATCCTTTTCTAATGGTTCTGTACATGAGATAAAACACTATATAAATTGTCTTTGTACCTACATTATATATCTCATTACTTGCCGTTGCGGTCTACAATATGTGGGCCGCACGTCAAAGACTGTTAGTACTAGATTTCTTGAGCACCGTAGAAATGTGAAACATGGTCTTCAGTCACATTGCTTATCACGGCACTTTGATAGTGTACATAATAAGGATCCCTGCTCTCTGTCCATCTTTGGTATTGAGACCATTTCACTTTCCCTTTCGGAGGGTGATAGGTTCAAGAAATTATGTGTCAGGGAGACCTACTGGATATATGTACTTGGTACGTTGTGTCCAGGGGGTCTCAATGACACAATAGACATTAGTACAGTAGTTTGATGACACCATTCATGCCTGTTGTGGGGTGCGGTGTTTTCACGGAGGTCTGGGTTGAGCGATGTACTTCGTTCCCTCCGTGGTGACACTCGTACTACCGCACTGGCTCAGGTGTGTGTTTGATTGTTCCCTTTTTGACAATGGTTTAGATATGGTATATTTATTATAAGATCTTATTGTGTATATAGCTGTATCAGCTTTGCTTGCGTGACCACCATTGATCCAAAATCCTTCTCCGTCCATTCTTCCTTTTTTGTTTTTGTCCATTCCTTCACTCCCTTTTCTTTTTCCCTCTCCCATTGTTTCCCTCCCATATTTATTCCCTTTTTCTTTTTTCTTTTTCCTTTTCTTTCCATTCCCCCACCCTCCCCCTCCTTTTTTACTTCCCCCACCCCCTTATTCACTCTGTTGTCATTTGTACTTTGGTCTCTCTGAATCTTTATATCAATATCATTATCTCTGTATATGTATCATCTAGTGGAGATCCATTGACTCCAATTATTTGGAATAATGTTATTTCTCTACTAGCATCTGTTTATTACATTATTATTACATGATTCTGCCGATGATGCTATATTATGCTGTATTATGCTATATTATATTTTGCTGTAGTACCTAAATGTATTTTAATTCAATTTGTTAAATTGTATGTTATCATATGTATTTGTTTATTTGGTCATTTTCTCTAGTATTGTTGGTCCATTTTGCCCATATGTGTTCTGGAACATATAGGGGTTAATATTATCCTTACATTGACCTCGTGTACCTGATTAGCAATTAGTAGTCTTCTGTGTCCTGATTGGTTCATCTTACTATAATACCACGTTCCACACCTATGTTGTTCATCCTGATGAAGTCTCTTTGAGACGAAACGCATAGAGAGTGTTTTGTGGAGGTGTACTGCCCAGTTTTACTATATTTTAACTCACTGGCTTGCTACAGCATTTTATTGCGTCTTTGGAAGTATTAATCTCAGCCGTCCACCCGTTGCATTCATGGGAACTTTTTCCGGTCTAATCCACTGACGTCACCGAGTTCTCGCGGTACCTGGAGCTGAGAACTCACTGTGTGACGCCGGATTGAGAGGAAGGCGGCGTCCCTCGTGTTCCCCGGGCTCCGGAGGCGTTCACAGAGGCTGCTGCAGTGTATCTACACTACTACACTACACTAAAGTTATCCGTTACCGGGTTCCTGCGTCTGGCTGCCTGAGTTTTACTCAAAAATGCTTTTTATTAAGCTATGTTTGTGAGTGTGCATTTTAAAATCCTTGACTCCATAAATATATTGTTATACCTTTTACGCTATGAGTGCGCCTGTTTTTTCTGTGTTTCTATAGATATATATATATATATATATATATTGTATTTTGTTTTTAATTTTTTTTTTGCATGATGAAGCCACTGTACAAAGGAATTGTGAAGGGTGGGTATCGGGCCAGGGTGGCTTAACCCATTATTTACCTTTGCGGTTAGTATCCGACAAGGTGATTAAGTGGTTCATTGATATGTGAATGTAATTGCAATGTATTGGCTATGTATTATTTTGGCAACGGACTACAAGGATTATGCTGGCGACGGGGCCTTCTTATTGATGAGGTCAGTAGAAGTTTCTTTATTTTACTATGCTAGTTAATTTGTTTAATAATGGCCAAATAATCTATTATCCCTATCTGGATAATAGTTATTTGGCACATTATTGTACTGTATGTGTTGGGGCGGGGGGAGGGGGTATTGGCCCCAAGGGTATGTGGGTAGGCCTCCCTTGTGGGTAGTGGGTGAGGGTGGTTAAGCATCACAGGGTGGGAGGTTATTGGGGGAGGGTATGTAGGCCTCCCATGTTGTGGGTGAGGGTGGGTTAACCCCTTAATAACTGTATCGGTTACTAACCGCTATTGTGATTAAGGGGTTAGGGGACATTACATTGGATGTTTTTATTCTTGTTTCTGTTTTGAAGAAGCGGATGGGGCATTACCAAGATGAAAATGAGGATGGCCTTCATCATGGCAGCCGGACATGGGTGAGTGCTATATGTATTTAATGTATTTATTGTTATTTATGTATTTTAAATGGACAATTGCACTATTATCCATTTGTGGATAATAGTAATTATGCCCATTACTGTATTGTATGTTGTGTATTGCAATGTTTATTGGGGGCAATTGTCCCCAATAAACATGCTATTATGCGTTAACCCCTTCATTGCCTTAGCGGCTATCCGCTATGGTAATGAAGCAGCATTAATGTATTTTAATAATATTATGCGGGAGCAGGGGGTCCCCTGAACTGAACCGCATTGATTTCTGGCTCAGAGACCCCCTGCTTCCCGAGTTACAGGCCCTGGTTTGGGGCATCGGTTACAGTGTCGACGCCATCTTTTTAGCGGCCACGTAGCGTTTGGGACGCTATAAAGATGGAGGCGACACTGCCCACCCGATCACACATACCGGGGCCTGTAACTCGGGAAGCAGTACACTATTATTAAAAATATATTCATGCTGCTTCGTTACCATAGCAGATAGCCGGAAAGGTAAGGAATGATTGTTTATTGATATGGGTGTTTTATTCATACTGTAGATGTGCAGAGGGTCTCTGGAGCTGAACCGCTTTGGTTTTAGGTCCGGGGACCCCCTGCTTCCCGAGATACAGGCACCTTTATGGGGTGCTGCTTTGTCTACGTTCCGCGGTCACGTGATCGGGACATTTAAATGCAGAGGGATACCGGCACCTCATAAAGGGGCCTGTATCTCGGGAAGCAATGCGGTTCAGCTCCGGAGACCCCCTGCACATGTACACTATGAATAAAAATGGTTTATAAAATAATTTTTAATGTGCCGATATTTGCGCAGAGAGAGCGGTGGATCTCTCTCTGCTGCAGACATATCTCGGCAGGGGACGGCTTCTCGGCAGCTTCTCGCCAGGCAGCCGTCTCGCCACCGGTTACTCGCCGTTTTATCAAATGTTGATGGCGTATTCATTCGCCAGGGATTCGGCTCTTACAGCATACAGCGAGTTTAACACGCCAAAAACATGGCTAGTTCAAAAACTGGCTAATGCTTTTTTTCGCTGCTTAGTGCATAGACCCCTAAGTGCGCAAATTAAAACATCAAACAGTAAAATATAGTCCCAATTGCTGCCTAAGTGTTATACTATACACAATAGCAATATATATGGGGGAAAATGGGAAAACACAGGCAAATTGTTGACTAAACAATTAAAATGTGAGCATTTATAGACTGGGGATAGTCTTAGAATCCTTGATTGAGTTCTCTGAAATAAAGAGTGGAAAAGAGACAAAATATGGTGAAGTACGTTTTTGTATTTGTTACTGCGCAAAAGTAGATCGCTACTTACAAAGTAGCAGAAGTTTAAAGCATATAGGATATAAAAACCTCTCCGTCCTGCTACCTGGAGTTGTAGTCTGCTTCCTCCCCATGTGGAATGCCAAGATCCTTCTTGTTAAGCTTCCTCCGTCTGCATCTGCCTTCCTGAGCTCCCTGGTTCCTCTGGTGCCGCGAGACTGCAGCGATGACGTCACTCAACCGAGATTACAAACGAAGCACCGGGGATAATATCCAAGGAGTATGAATATATTCAGGAGGGAAATGTGCTAAATATTGAATTTAGGATAGGGGATGCTATAGATATGATCAAAAGCCTCCACCCTACACGTTTCGTCCTGTTGCTAGGACTTCATCTGGGGAATAAGTATGTGTGGCTTGCTGACATTTATATACTATAACCTGATGTTCTATAGGTTAATTAGGTGACCAATGTCTAAACGTCTAGCAGACACACATACCTAACACTGAAATAACAAATATAAATGGCAGAACCCACATTTACATCAAATAATTAAATAAAATTACACACAAACTTAATAACAAATAATCATAAAATATGAAACTAGGAGAATAACATATATGTATATTATGAATAAATATACACTAGATGACAGATATAACTCAAAAAAATAAAAATGAATTTTTGTTGATTATTAACAAATTTGTATAGTCAGTATTTACATAGGGAGTATTGTCTTACATTGAAATTTTCAGATAAATTACATCATGTTTATAAAATATAATGTTCAAGAGGTTTGATCGCAATGTGCGATATCTATATATTGTGACATCTCAGTCCCAGCGTCGGATCTTTTGTCCAGATCAAAGGCAGGAAACACTGTACTTTCTAAGCAGGGGTTTATTTACAGGGTATAAAGCAGATACAGGGTTACTCATAACACAAAACAGAAACAAAAGACCTAACGTCTTCCAGGAGTACTGACTAATACTGCGTAGTCCCTAACTAATCGTGGGAGAACTAAACTCATACCCCCACTTTACCCAGTGTACCTGCAGCAGGTCTCCTTTCAGTTTCTCACATGGCTGTCTGTGTGTGCCTTACCAGATCAGTATAGCAGCGGCGTCTCTCACCCTCTCTGTATAACTCTCAACAGTGTGTGTCTGGCAGCATGGGGGGGGGGGAATCTCTGTATCACTTCCTGACTATACAGGCTAGGCTAATTAGCTCATTAACTCACCGCTGAACAGACCTGTCCAGAATGATTAACTCTATGAGAGCTGTAAAGTCCCAGAACTGCCCCATTCTAGCTCTTAGAGGGCAGTGACGGCATCACATATCCCTCCCGCCAGCAAAACACTGTCCTGTGAGCGGCCCATGCACTATCCCGTGCACCAACCTCTTTGTCAGACATGTCTGACATCCACCTCTTCTTAATGGTTTTCTTCATTAGACCTCCTGCCTAGCAGTAATAGAGTCCAGCGTAGTGTCCCACTCAGTCTTCAGAGCTTTGAGCTCTTTGCCTAGGTCATGCTGTTGTTTCTCTGCCTTCTTGTGGCCAGCATGCTCAAACTCCAGGTCCTTCCTCAGGTCTTGAAGCTGTCCTTCTATACTTATTTTCTGGCTCAATGCAGCTGCCAATTCAATTCCTCTCAGGTCCTTCATCTCTTCCCGGTGCTTGCTCTGGGTTTGTGTCAGCCCATCCTTCAGATTTTGGATCTCTGTAGTTTTTGTCGCTAGGATTGCTGCTGCTCCATACCTCTTTCTCCTGGGAGTTCTGATTTTTGGTTATGGAGCAGGCTCTCTGCTTCTCCAGCTCTTTCTCCAGTTTGAGGTTGTCCTCCTTTATAGCTGTGAGTTGCTGGGACGTGTGTTCAGTTATCCGCTCTAGCTCTAGAAGTCTTTTTTCCAACTTCAGTTTTTCAGATTCCAAGGTTTGGACATTTTTAGTTTTTTCGTATTCTGCTTCCAGTGATGCTCGGGTAAGGCTCAGGGTGGCCTTCAGCTCATCATGCTGCTCGGCGGGGACCCATTGGGTACTCAGTTGCTCCTGTAGCACTTGCTGCTTTACTTTCCCAGCTCTGTTTTTAACATGCAGACCTCTCGCTGTGAAACTTCTTGCTTGCCGATGAGGCGTTGAACATCTTGTTGGCACGCCTCATAGAACTGTTTCCAGTCAACACTCTTTTGGTCTGACTCACTTGGATTTCTGCTTATGGCGGTATCGGTAGCCTTTGTCATCCCAAGGCTAGTAGTCACTCCTGTGACGATTGCGCCAAGCGCTCTGTATTGTAGTCCACCTCTGGTCTTTTCTGATGCCACGGGGTAAACTTTTCCTGCAGCTTCTGTTGCACACGGAGGTTGTTCTTTCCACGGGGCCACATAGGAGTCCTCATCGTCCTCTTCTGAACTGCCAGAACTATGCTGAACCGTAGAAACCCACTGCGAACCATGTCCCACAGAAAAGTTACATTCCATTGGTCCGCATTCCGAGGGCAAACTGCAGCCACATGTCCAAGTTCATGGCATCTGTAGCACTCTATATACCTTCCAAAACTGGGTTGGTGTTTTGTCTCCAGTCTACTGGGAACAACGAGACCAGAGTCCCTCCTAGGTGCTGTGGGACGTCCTACTCCTTTACGCAAGTCAAACAGTCGTGTGGATTCCAATTCGGTTGAACAGTCTTATCAGACCTCCTGGAGTGCAGGAAGCGAGAACCGGAGCAGTCATCTGGACTTGGACTCTTGGACATCTCTTCGGAGTCAAGTAACATTCGACTAAAGCTACCAACTGTTCGGCGTCTTTGGGGTCACTCTGGCTCACTCACTTCTGGATGGTGCGGGGGAGATCTCTCAGAAAACGGTCTATAACGACTCTTTCGACAACTGCAGCGATGGAACATACCTCAGGCTGGAACCACTTCCTTGCAGAGTGTATAAGGTTATAGAGTTGAGAGCAGAGTGTCTTCTCTAAATCATAACACCAGGAATGGAACCGTTGGGCACGAACCGCGAGGGTGACCCCTAGCTGTGCCATAATCTCCACCTTCAGGGTGTCCTAGTCTTTAGCTTGCTCGGGCTCTAAGTCATAATAGGCTTGTTGTGAGTCACCCACCAGGAAGGGAGCAATTATTCACGCCCACTCCTCAGGTGGCCACACTTCGCGTACTGTGGTGCGCTCGAAGATTGACAGGTACACCTCAACGTCATCGTCCATCGTCATTTTCTGAATGAGGTGCGTTTTTACCTGGTGAGCGACCTGTGGAGCCACTCTAGGCTGGGCGGTAATTTTCTCTCCCAACGCTCGGAGCTCCTGGTGTAGGCGAAGTTGCACCTCGTTTTGCTCTTCTTTTAGCGTCTGATGTAGGGACAGCGCCATCTGCTGTACTAACGCCGCCGTACTTTCAGTTTGTGACTTTGTCATCTGTAGTAAACTCTCATTATAGGATTTTGACATCTCCTCTTGGGTTTTTGCCAGTTGCTGCAAACCCTGCATTAAAATTGCAGAATTATCTGTTTATTTGTACTGAAGCGAGGTCAGAAATTCCTCCATTTTCCCCTTTCACTGCCTTGTGGACTGCCCACGGTAAACTCCACCAATTGTGACGTCTCAGTCCCAGCGTCGGATCTTTTGTCCAGATCAAAGGCAGGAAACACTGTACTTTCTAAGCAGGGGTTTATTTACAGGGTATAAAGCAGGTACAGGGTTAACTCATAACACAAAACAGAAACAAAAGACCTAACTCCTTCCAGGAGTACTGACTAATACTGCTTAGTCCCTAATTAATCGTGGGAGAACTAAACTCTTTCCCCCACTTTACCCAGTGTATCTGCAGCAGGTCTCCTTTCAGTCTCTCACAAGGCTGTCTGTGTGTTCCTTCCCAGATCAGTATAGCAGCAGCGTCTCTCACCCTCTCTGTATAACTCTCAACAGTGTGTGTCTGGCAGCATGGGGGGGGGGTGGGGAAATCTCTGTATCACTTCCTGACTATACAGGCTAGGCTAATTAGCTCATTAACTCACAGCTGAACAGACCTGTCCAGAATGATTAACTCTATGAGAGCTGTATTGTCCCAGAACTGCCCCATTCTAGCCCTTAGAGGGAGTGATAGCATCACAATATATATATATATATATATATATATATATATATATATATATATATATATATATATATATATATATATATATATATATTGTTTAAAGCCTACTAAAGTAGGTGAGAAAAATAAGGCAATGCAAGTTGAACAGCAACAGGCATTATATTTTTAACTTTTCATGTTAGCCCTAATATTTTTATAAAATGTTACACAAGGCCTCCAATAATTAATCATTTGAATTCCCTAAATACACTGCCTTCTGAATGCTCAGATTGGGGGCTATGCACAAAGCAGTGAGCTTTTGCGTACGCATATGCGTTTTGTGATCGTACTTAAAAAAAATGAAGCCAAACGCGGGATTCACTAACAAGTGAAGGGCCTTTTGTTAAGGCCGATCACAGAAATGCTGTATCACGCGAGCTGTCTTTTTTTCCACTGATGTCGTGCTATAAGTTCTACAGCACGATAGCTGATAGAAAAAAAATAGCCTGTAAGAGCTGCATGGAGACGCTGCGTCTCCATGCACAGCTCTTACCAACGATCGAACATTAAAATATTAATTTTAATAATAATGTAGATGAGCAGTGGGTCGCCTTTGCTGAACCGCATTGGTTTCAGCCTCGGGGACCCCCTACTTCATGAGATACAGGCCCCGTTAACCGACATTGTTAAATCACAGTAGTTAAATGCACAGTTACCTATATTCATGTATTGATATAATTTTACATACCAATGTATATACACAGCAAGAACTAAAAACAGTATCAAAAACAAGCTGTGGAATGAGATATGTTCATCTGTGTCTGCATGTGGACTACAAACATGAACAGCCGAGACATGCAAAAAAATGTTCGGTGATATCAAGCTTCAGTTTAAAAAATAAAATTGCAAAGGCAGGTCGACACGCTTGTGGAACAGGAGGCGGCCCTCCTGCATCTCTGCATCTCCACTCCTATGAACAGAAAATGTACACCATCATGGACCAACAATTAGTATTTGGTATTGGAGGGGACAGTAACATAGAGCCTCTTCCCAAGTCTCCAATAAGTGATTACTATGATATTGTGACGATTCAGGGGATTCCTTCCCCTTCTTTCTCTCCCTCTGTCCCATCTCCTTCCAATCCCTCTGCCCTTTCCCACTCCTGTCCCGCTCCGTCTACCTCTCTCACTGCCCCACTGCCTCAGTGCATGCCTCGCAAGTCTCGCGCACACCGCGCGGTCCCCGAGCCCCTGCGGCAACATTCCCCGCTACCAGACACTCGCTATGCCCGCGGCCAGTACCTCACCTTCCCTGGCGGCCCCCCCCTCAGTTTACGGAGGGGGCGCGCATGCTCTCCTCTTCTGGGGTCTGTCGCTCTCCTGATTCCTCCTCCCAGTCCCTGCCGGCCATTTCCCTGTCGCAGCCTGTGCGCGCGCACCCTCAACTTACAGAGGGCGCGCGCACACGCTCCTCTTCTTGGGCCTATCACTCTTCTGACTTCTCCTCCCTGTCCCTACAGGCCATCTCCCTGTCTTCCCCTTCTGTCTCCTCCTCTTCTCTCCCTGACCTATCCCTGTTATCTCCCACTTCTCTCTCTGCTCCTCCCCTCTCTCCTATTGGTGTGTCTCCCTTTATAATCCCTGTCTGTCCTCTCTATCGTCGCTCTACATAGTTCCTGTTTCCCTGTGTGTGCTGATCTATGCTGTGCTCCCTCTGTGTCCCTGCTTGTTCCTGCTCCTGTGTTACTTTGGATTTCCCTGGTTTTGACCCCTGCTTGTCCTGGACTACTTTGCTCTCTGTACCCCTTGAACCTTGCTACGAACTTTACTTTGCTGACCTCTGGAATCCTTGGACCTGGCTTTGCATTTCGACTATTCTATTCTCTGGACCCCTGGACATTGGCACACAGACACGACCATTCTTACGCTTAACCCTACAAAACGTTGCAAGTATATTAACCACTTTACCAACAGGCCCAGCAACGCTATACCACACTCCGGGCTCGCTCCCACTGCTGTGGGTGTGTGGTGTAATACCTTTCCCACCTCAGTATTGGGGTCTTGCCAGGTCTGCGGGCATACAGGCGTAACAGATATTACATCAAAATGTTATGTTTAAGTACAGTGATTACAAGCCAATCATTTATAGATAGGCAACATTTGTGTTCTCTCTATTATGATATAAATTCATACAATAATTAGACAGGTCATTATGTTAACTTTTCTACATTCGTCATTATAATGTATCTGATACACTTATACAATTGTTACCACTAAAATACATTGTACAATGAATGGTATGTCTATGATTCTCAACTTTGTCAGCACTTCTGACCTCTCCTCTATTATATTTCAACTGATCTTTTCTATCAATTGTACTTATTTTAGTAAATGCTTGATCCAGAATTGTTTTTTTGTAATTCTTTGTTTCAAAATTTTCAAGCATTGTTCTGGCTTGTTCTTCATATACACTATTATTAGTGCAATTGCATTTTATTCTACGCAATTCTCCTTGAGGGATGTTATCAAGCCAGATATTTAAATGGTTACTGCCTGCCTCGATGTAATTAAGGCAGCTGACTGGTTTATGATAAGTCTTAGTGCAGATATTGCCATTTTCTATAAAAATAAGTAAGTCAAAAAACTCAATTTCACTAGTGCTGAATTTAGAAGTGAAGTGTAAATTAAAAGTGTTTTGATTAATATAACTTAAAAATGATAATAATGTGTCTTTATCAGCTTGCCAAAAAAAATATATCATCCACAAAACGTGTCCATAGTACTAAATTTGCACCGAACTCATGTGGTGACCATATAAATTGGTTTTCCCACATCCCCATAAATAGGTTAGCATAGCTCTGTGCAAATTTAGTACCCATGGCAGTGCATTTAATTTGTAAAAATAACTCTTCATTAAACCAAAAATAATTGTGTGTTAGTGTGAATTTGATTAAAGATACTAATAAATCAATATGTGATTTAGTGTAAATCCGTTCTTGTTCTAAAAATAATTGAATGGCTAGAAAACCTTGTGTATGATCAATAACCGAGTATAGTGAAGTGACATCACACGTGACTAAATAAAATTGATCTAGCCATACAATTTCTTGTAACATATTAAGAATGTGAGTAGTGTCCTTTAAATGTGATTTGAGTTTCTTGACTACTTTCTGTAAGAAGAAATCCAAATATGCTGACAAATTTGAGATCATAGATTGTACTCCAGAAATTATAGGGGGGCCCGGTGGATTTAACGGATCTTTATGCAATTTTGGTAAATAATAAAAAATTGGTAATATAGTTTTTTTATAAAGATAAATTCAAATTCTTCTTTTGATATAAATTTCTTTTTTAGTCCCAAAACTAAGAGATTCTCCAACTCATACAGGAAATCCTCTGTTGGATTTTTACAGAGTCTAGAATAGGTATTCGTATAATCCAATAATCTTCAAGATTCCTTAATATAGTTTACTTAATCTAGGATTACTAATCCACCACCTTTATCGGCTGACTTTATTACTATATTGGTATCCTCTTTTAATTCTTTTATTGCTAAGCATTCTTTCTGATTCAGATTTCTCTTTATATATTTATTTTGTTTTCCTAGATTTTCTAGATCATCTTGAACCAATTTTTCAAACATGTCCAAACAACCTCCTTTGAGATAGCTGGGATAGAATTGTGATTTCATTTTAAAGGGAGTATGGCGTATTTCAGTAGTGATTGTAGGTGGCACATTATCTATATTTGATGTAGTATGTCATTTTTGTTTCAAGAAATATTTCTTGAGAGATAGATTTCGTACAAACTTTCCTACATCCACATACGTATTAAATGTGCTCAATATGAGATTGTAAGGGTTCTGTATGCTTTATAATTCTTGTTCAGCTAGTCTTAGCTGATTGGAGTGTGGCAACCTCCTACCTAATTGAAGCTCACTCCCTCCCACATTTAAATGGTTAAAAGCTCACTCCGACTCTCAGGGGAACTTGCCTGCTTACAGTGTGATTGTGACAAATCTATTACAGAGTGCTTTTCCTGGCAATGTACAGGTTAATAAAAGCTTCAATCAGACTTAGAACTTTTGCAACTAATATTGACAGATTTATTATAAATCATTCTTCCTGGCAATGCACAGGTTATTAAGAATCTATATTAGTGTTAGGGATCCTTGAAACGAGGTCTGATGTGCAGTTGGCTCAAGGGCTTACAACAATTTGGCCAAAATGTTAAACTAAAAGACCATTTTATTTATTAGTTATTTATACATGTATATTTAGGCACTGTACCGTATATAAGTTTTTCTGGATGTGCACTGAGCTTTGTCTGAGTTTTATGTTATGTCTCTTGTTTTAAAGAGATAGATTTCGTACAAACTTTCCTACATCTATATACGTATTAAATGTGCTCATGGTATTAGACGGATAAAAGGAGAGGCCTTTGTTAAGTACTTGAATCTGTTCTGTTGTTAAGATTTTTTTACTTAAATTAAAGATTCCTTATTGATTTACTATTCTACTTGGATTTTCTGTAATTTTGGTCTGGCGCCCTCCTCTATTTCCTCGTTTGGTGATTTTTCTCTTTTTCTCACTACTGGAAACCTTTGTATGTCCCTTTCCTTGTCCACATTTACTTTCTGAGCTTTCCCTAAAAAAGGGGTTGAACATTCAAGAGGTGCAAATCTATTAACCACTTGAATTTGGGATAAATTCTCGAAATCTGGTAATTTTTCCTCTTTTTTAACTTTATTATCTATACGTTTTTCTGCTTTATTATTTCCTCCGTATTTTACATTTTTATCTGGAGTTTTATGAGTTTGTTCTTTAGATTTACCTTTGTATGATTGTTTCCTTGCATTTTTAATATTAGGGTTAAAATGTTTACTAGTAGGTCTCCTATTCTCATGGAAATAAGTGGGTTCCCTCTTTTGATGAGTATTATCAGTTCTAGGTGGCCCTTGGTTGGATAGTATTTTATTTTTCCAACTACGGTAGCAATTATTTTCGTAATCTTCCCTATCTCTCCGAAATTTCTTTTGCTTAATAAGTTTTATCTCTTTCTCAGAATCTATGACTCTCTTTTTTGATGGGTTCAAATTTCTTATAATCTTCACTTTCATAGTGTGGTTCTAATCGGGTTTCCAATTTTTTAATCTCAAAGTCTATAAATTCCCATGATTTCCTTCTAAATTGGATCATCAATTTCATCAGTTCAAAAGAACAGGAATCCAATTGATTATTCCAAGTTTTCAGGAAGCAACTGGCATCTGGACATCATATCTCCATATTGTCTCCAGCCGGAAAGGGGGATGTGATGTAAAAAAAATCCCAGTGAAACTTTTGGAAGATCTGTGGGATTGTTACAAAAAAAAAAAAAAAGAAGAAGAAGAAGCTGTTTGAAGCTGGTCAAGATACAATTTTAATTATGCGGATTGAGAGGAGAAGGCAAAGGACATAGGATCTTAACTTTCCCTCCAGAACGGTTGCTGATAGTTGCTGCACTAACCACAGGGAACATCCACCCCTCTAAGTTGGATGACTGCTCCTTTTTTGCTACTTTCATGTGAGTAGCCATTTGTGAGCTTGTCACATTATTATCACATTATTTTATGACATTTCTACACTATGTGATGTCTTTTTATTTTACATGGCTGCAAGCTGCGCTCCTCTGGTCTTTTTTGGAAGAATTCACGCTGTCTGCTCGCTAGGAAAATGTATATAATACCTAGCACGTCTAGTCAGTGCACATAGAAACTGGCTAACGGCCAGCGAGAATGTTGACTGCAAAACCCCGCCTACTATGCCCACAGTTATCTGAAAAGACGCAAAAGCAAGCAAATGTAATTAAATCAACAATTTAACAAGGCCAGGCACTGCATGACTTCTGCCTTTTGATGGCTCTAAATCTTCTCTTAACTTCATAGAGTTCAAAGATAGCCGCTGAGTTCATTCAATATCTGCTGATGACCTCTGCATCTGTTAACCCCTCTAGGGAACATCTATCCCTGTAGCTTTGGACACGCAAGTCCCGGATGACTTGCAACTGCAACTCCCTCTCTCTCCTCACTCTCGTCGCTCTCCTTGCTCTCATCACTGTCAGCAATTCATGGTGTTGCTTCCTCCTCCTCGCATAGAATGCAGCCAAACCTACATTGGCTACGACATCTATGTTGCTGTGAAAGTCAGTGTTTCCTTGGGATCCTTTAAATAGCCAGCTTAATAATCAACTTGATTTTAAATGAGGACACCTATGTACAGTAGTATAGTATGTAATACTACATAGTATTGTGAACATTTGTATTGGAGTAATACAAGCAGTCATTATTGTTTCCTTCACCAAAAAACACCAAAAAAAGAGGTAATCCTAAAATAAAGACCATTCATTTATCCACTGTAAATGCTATAATGAAACACAAGAAAAATAATAATTGTTACAAATGACACAATCATGACATTTGTAGCTAACATGTTGAGTAATGAAGGTGTTAAAAAAACAATAACTGCTTAGTTGTTTCTAAACAGGTGTAGCATAAGGTAACATTTCTGTTAAAGTAGTTATTTTGTTATCACGGGAGAATTGCCCTTTAAATAAACCCCTTCATAATATTTGCGCTTACAGTATACAATCATTCTGAAGATGGATAATATTCAATTTGTATTAATTTACATTCAATTACGTGTTCTCCCTCGATTAAATTAATTGCGATCAGCTCCACGGACCCCAGAGGACACACACATATTCATTGCAACACCCCCGGACACCTGTGGGGACCACCCATGGACACAAGGACACCCGCGGGGACCACCCATGGACACACGGACACCCGCAGGGACCACTCATGGACACACAGACACCCGTGGGGACCACCCATGGATACACAGACACCCGCGCCGGATTTATATAATCATTATATTAATGATGGCTTAAAAAAAGGTATCCAATGCTTTTATTCATGGCTCAATCTCTTTTGCGCTAGCCTTTAGATGGTGAAAAGAAATGGTGAGCTTATAAAGTACGATTCACTTATCACTGCTTTGTGAATCCCGTTGAAAAAAATGGCGCATTTGCTGTTTTTGGGCTGATCGTACATTTTTTTTTTCAGTGAGCTTGGTTTTCTGAAAAAAATGCCTTTTAAGAACGATACTGCACTGTTATCACTGCTCTGTGAATCATGCTGAACGCAGTATCGCGCTGAAAAGGCACTTATCGTACTTAAAAGGATTTTCACTGCTTTGTGCATAGCCCCCAGAGTCTCTACTGCTTTTGCATAAAGGGCAGAAGCAGTTTTTAAAATGTTTTGCAACTACTGTATGGTAATTATTTATTTATTTCTGAATCTTCTGTCAATGATTTTAGAAAGGTTCCACAGTTATTCAACTAACCATTGGTGTAACATTTATGTGTTTCCACATATCCAAATTCCAGATATACAGTAGGAATCTGAATTCCTTCTTTTTTCTGAAAAGTGTGGAAAAATTGGTCACAAAATGGCGTTTTTGACTATTGCTTACAGTACCTTAAAGTACTTTTATTACTACTGTAACTAGGTTTATATAATAAAAGCTACAATTTAAGAAATTTACAATACCGTATACGTGATCCTCTTAAAAAGGTAATGGTAGCCATCTGAATAACATTTCTTAATTCCTTGTAAATTATAGTTACTTTTCTCAGTTGCTCTAATAGCCCTATGCATTGAATTCAATTATCAAATGTCATTTGTTGGCAATTGCAGTCTTCCAGTAAAACAAGGCACTCAGTTTAAAAATAGGAATTTATATCCTTTATAATGTACTGCTGCTGTTTCTGAATACCACTTTTACATAAAATCTGGTATTCTCTATAAGTGCCTGCTATGTTTTCATTTATCTAGCATCTGTACATGTATAATATTTGGGCAATTGGTTGGACTTGCCCCCCGGGCTAAAATTTGACTGCCAGCCCTTGTTCTCATCTGTAAAACTGGAGAAAAACCAGAACACAATTTCTGCATGCAGTATATCATGGGAAAGACTCAAATTGCATGCAACGGAATTTCTTTTTTATATAAATCTGGTGCTGTGTTTTTCATAGATTTTTTTCAGCTTTGAGACTTCAGTAATAACATCTACAGCCTTTAGGTTACCAGCTGTTGACATAATGGAGGATTATGAGCAGATGAGGATACAAGCAACATGTCACATTAATTAAAATGTTATTAGAACTTAAACAGTAATCTGTGCTCATCGCCATTTATTTTACAATTTTTTATCTTTCTTTAAGAGATCTCTCATTGCTCTTTACAAAGCTATTTTTTAGTTTTTTTTAATGTGAATGCTTTGTTCGTGAAATATGTGTTTGAAATATTATGGGGTAGATCCACAGAAGTCCGTAATTTTACTTGTTACGAAATTGGGAGTAGACGTTATTTTTCGTCTTATTAATGGGTATTGTCAAAGCTTATGAGATGCAAAAATAAAGTCCATTCATAATAGTAGAAACACTATTAACAGGGATTTTCTTGTCTCAGAGACATGTTTTCCAATACACTGCACATGTGTATTGGTAAAAAGTCTTTTTAGCACATGCCATTTTGTGACACGTTACAAAGTTTGACAAATTAAAAACATGACCAAGTTTTAAATTCAAATAAATAAACATTACAAATAGAAAAACAAATGTCATGTACAGTATACTGCAAAACCGTAGAGATGGCTGAGCAGGCATCTATCTCAAGTTGTCTTCCAGGTGAGGGAGCGCAGGATGTTCACAGCTTACATATGAAACAATAAAAGAAATCCAAAGTGCGATGTAAATGTCTGTTAATGCAAATCAGTTCCACACACACATTTCCTTTACGATAATGGCATGTCAGAGACTGATTCTCTCTCTGACTGGAGAAGTAGTGAAAGAGGCTTCAGTATGTGTCTCCCGAGGTAATGCAACAGTCCTTTCGTTTTAACCCAGAGATGAGGAAAGAAACTCACATAGTATTGAATGTTTCAGAAAATATTGTAAATCAGAGCAAATGAAGGTAAAAGTACACTCACATTTTAAACATGATGTAAAGACATGGTGCGAGTGCGGAATGTTTGGTTCATGTCTCAGTCGCGGTGGCCGAATCTATTCCGCGTTTTTCTGTCACTTCCGGTGACGACTCGACTGTGGGCGGAAGCAGTTAGACGCGATGATACCGGTTTCCAGGAATCCTCGTCTTGTTCTTTGCACAAAGGAATCGGATTCCACGCATTTCGCGCTCGCCCCCGCAGCAGCACACACGTAAGGGGAACCGGGAGACAGGGTAAACAGAGGGACCCTGGCTACATACAGTATATATATAAAGGTATCTAACATACCCATGAGAGAGTGGGTGCCAATAAGACAATCAATAATGGATGATAGAAAACATACTGCACCGACACACTTTATTCGAGCAAATGCCCAGTTTGTACCTGGCAGATACCTGGAATGCGCCGCTCCTCACCTCTGACAAGCCCCGTTGCGTTTGCCTTCCCAGCCTGGGTTCATGCCTGGCTGATGGGCAGCTGATCTGTTAAATGATAATGATTAGGATTTAATAGGCTGCAATGCTTCGCGTGTCTACCAGATGGCATAAATTCATGAATTGTAATGCAGTAAATATATATATATATATATATATACTGTGCAGTATTGCAGCCAGCGGGAATAAAATGCTTCAATCCCTGCCTGGAAAATACCTCAATGCACTCGGGCAGAAAACAGTCACAAACCTCAATACACCCGGGTATACCCGAATTCGTGGGACTAGCCGAGCTCGAATAAAGTGTGTCGCCAGTGTATGTCCAAAATTGTATAATAAACACCCCAATGTCAATGTCCACTTTTAATCCACTAGGGACCAGTGCGTGCATTTTGTGAATCCAAAATATTTCACGTTTAGCTAACTGATCCAGTCTATTTCCATCCCTCCATTTAATGGGGACCTGTTCGATACCTTTATATATAGGTGTTTGGGGTCGGACTGATAGTGTAATTTAAGGTGTTTGGATACATAGGGCCTCATGCACTAAAGTCTGATAGAAAAAATCGCCATAGTTTTAAATCGCCATTTTTTGCAGTGTTGCTATCACGGTATGCAGAAAGCCCCTAATACTAGTGATAGCAACATTAGAAAAATTGGCGAGTTGCCGGCGGCGTGATGATCGACTCTCCGAAAAGGGATCACTCTGGGATTTCCATCTGCTGCAGAGAGAGCTGCCTCACTCTCTGTGCAAATCTCGCCTGAAAAAAATCTTTTTAAATTTAGATTTTATTACTAGTGTATGCGAGCAGGGGGTTCCGGTGCAGAACCGCATTGATTTCAGGTCCAGGAACCCCCTGCTTCCCGAGATACAGGCCCTGTTATGGGGTGCCAGTATCTCCTATGCATGGAAATGTCTTGCGTCACGTGACAGGACATTTACATGCTACAATATACTAGTAATAAAATTTAAATAAAAAAATGTAATAACCAACAAAACACGACCCACCCCCTGTGCCCCCAAATAAAACCATATTTTATTTTTTAACACACAGGATTAATACCACTGGTCAGGGGGGGTCCCCAGGTTGTCCCCGCGGGTGTCCACAGGTGTCCTCGGGTGGTCCTCGCTAAGCTCCGTGGGCCTCCAGGTGGTCCCCGCCGGTGTCCGTGGGCCCAACTGGGTCGACGGGTGGTCCCCGCAGGTGTCTGGGGTCCCTGGGTCATCCCCATGGGTGTCTGGGTACCCATAGCGGTCCCCAGATCCTCCCGTAAGTGTCCGTGCATCCTCAGGTGGTCCCCGGGGGCTTCCGGGGCACCTCATGATCTCTGTGGTTCGCCGCTGGACTGCGGTACCATTCCTGTATTTAAAAAAATTAAAACATGGCCTACATTTCAATAAATACACCTCCCCCCTCCC